>NC_091454.1:1143883-1413883 GCF_027789765.1 Dendropsophus ebraccatus | reverse complement strand
CACACATATAGATATATAATCAGTCACATCTAGGAGGGGTGTATATCAGTCACATCTAGGAGGGGTATGTATCAGTCACATCTAGGAGGGGGAGATATATATATATATATATAAAATCTATATCCTGATCGTCCTCAGGCAGCACACTAATGGGTTAATGGGTTCCCGTTGACCTGGCACAGAAGGGGTTAATCTAGCAATAAACACAAATAGATTAATACCGCACACCTGGTAACCCCCTATAAGAGCCTTAAGGAAACCACAGAACACTGTATTTTTTTCTCTTCTCGGACAGAAGGATGGTTTTCTCAGAAGAAATAATCAATAAAAATCAACCTCTATACTGTGCCTGGTCCAGTCCCTGGGGTCTGATACATATATACAGCCGTATACCAGGGTTATCTTGGTCCCTCAGCTGTTCCCACGCCTGGCTGAGCTGCAAAGTGGGATTAAAGGCTTTTTTACACCTTGCAGACTTTCATGCCAAACTTTTCCTGGCCCCTGAACGGTTTACCTCTGCTTCATGTGCCACTGGCGACTTTTGCCACCTCCAACATGGCGGTGCGACGCCTGGATCCTCTCCTGCGCGTGACTGACAACCGGTCTGACGTCTGACATGGTAAGATTCAATAGCAGCACTTACATGCATGTCTGAAGCCGCCCATGCGATGCGGCCCTTTTCCAAGATGGCGCCGCGCGGTTTCACTGCCGTCTGCGCATGTCCGGTCCTGAGGATGACGTCACTGGCGTCCGGAACTGCGCGCTGCGCATGCGCGAGCCGCAGCAGGTATAAAAACATGGCATTAGCATCCAGGGACAACGCTCTGCCTAGGCAGCAGTTCCCTTGGGTGTCTAGAGGTAAATGTTATGGTCTGGGCGGCCTCCTGCTTTACATATAGATGTCATCTCACCCCTTGTTCCTTGATCTTTTCCAGATGTCCCACTACAGGGGTAAAAGGAGCAGGAAATGACGGCACACTTTGTGTGCTAACTGTGGCCAGCCACTACCAGAATCATGGGAGCAGGATGGGTGCTCTCTATGTATGTCTTCATCACAAGACAAGATTTCCTAGTGTGGTTTAAAGACCAACTCACTGACACCTTCAAAGATGTTAAAAGTGCTGTTCTGCAAGGGAATAAAGCAAAGAAGCATAAGCCTGCCTCACCTGCACCTCCTACCTCAGCCAGAGGAGGAGACACTGAGCAGGACTCATCTGAGGAGTCAGATTGGGAGGCTTTGGAGGAAGTGTGCCTGTTACAGAAGGACTCAATGCCCAAACTGCTCTCCGCAGTAAAAAATACTGTACTACTGTATACTGTATACTGATAAAGATATTTCTCACAAACGCAAAAAAGATCAGCTCTTCTATTTCCCTCCAATTAAAACAAAGTTTTTCCTACTCACCCGATCATTAAGGGCATGTTCAGAAGGAATGGGCTAAACCTGAGAGATCTCAGTCTAATGCCAAATTCAAATCCACCCACAGGCTGGATCCTGAAGTTACAGATGAATGGGCCAATCCTCCAAAGATGGATCAACCGGCGGCACAACTTTCCAAAAAAGCTTATTTTCCGGCGGAAGAGTCAGCTTTACTCTCAGATCCAATGGAAAGAAAAGCAGATACGTTGTGCAAAAAGACCTATGCAGCCGCAGCTAGTTCCTCAAAGATCTCCATGACAAGCATTCCAGTAGCCAGATCGCTTCGAGTTTGGTTAAGTCAACTATCACATGACATTGAAGATGGAGTACCGAGAGAGGACTTACTCAAAGATTTGTCCCTGATGAAGACCGCGGCAGATTTTTTTATGTGACGCACCTATGGACGCCTTAAAATACTCTTCCAGATGTATGGCGTTGTCCAACGCTGCAAGGCGTGCGCTTTGGCTGAAGTTGTGGGAAGGGGACATTCTGTCTAAATATCACTTTGTATCCCTTCCTTTCCACCCTTCCTCACTGTTTGGGCCACAACTGGAATCTATCCTTAATAAATTAAATAATAATAAAGGATCATTTTTTCCAAGGAAGAAGACCTTTAAACCATTTAAAACCTCTTATACAAGGTCACCAAAAAGACAGTATAATTTCCGCCCCTCCAGAGGAAGAGGACAGATCAGGAAGCAGCAGCAGCGGCCTGGATCTTCAAAGAAAAAGTCTGACGCCACAAAGGATGAGCGCATGTGACGCCAGGTCCCCGTCCCCTCCGGTTGGTGCACGGCTCCTAGATTTTGCTTCGGTCTGGTCAACAACATCATCAGATGCCTGGGTAAACTCCACTCTACAAAGAGGTTATTGCCTAGAACTAAAAGACTTTCCTCCAGACCGATTTATCCTCAACAGAGGAAACAACCAAGTCATACATCAGCTCCTTCAGGAATTCATTCAGAAGAATGCTCTGGAGGAAGTACCTCCTCAGGAGAGGAATCTGGGAGTGTATTCGCCAATATTTGCTGTACCGAAGTCCGGAGGGACTTGGAGACTGGTGATCAATCTCACCTACCTCAACAAATTCTTCTTAAAGAAAAAATTCAGAATGGAAACGATTCAGACAGCAGTTCTGTCAATGCAACAAGGAGATTTCATGGCCACCATCGACTTACAAGATGCGTACCTGCATGTACCAATCCTAAAACAGCACAGAAAATACCTCAGGGTGGCATTTCTACATCAGAAGAGAGTGGTCCATCTTCAGTTCACCTGTCTGCCGTTCGGTATTACATCAGCCCCACGGGTGTTCACAAAGATTGCAGTCGTCTTAACAGCGGACCTGAGAGAGCAGGGTATATGTGTTACCCCGTACCTGGACGACTGGCTTATAACCGCGTCATCCAGGGAGACTCTGATGCTTCATCTGAATCAGACAATGATGTCTCTTCAGGATCATGGGTTTCTCATAAACCTCAAGAAATCCAACCCCATCAACAAGGTTGACTTATCTTGGCTTCGTCATAGACTCTCTACAGATGCAACTTTTTCTCTCACCAGAGAGAGTGATGAAGATAAAGAACACGGTGAACACTCTGATTAGCATGGATCGTTGCACCATCCGCTTTGCCATGAGAACCCTAGGCATGCTTACCTCAGCCATAGAAGCAGTCCAATGGGCGAGAGCTCACATCAGGGTTCTACAAAGACACATTCTCGCTCGATGGGAGAGATGTTCAGAGGATCTAGAAAGAATGATTCCTGTCTCTCACCTGGTCAAACAGGATCTAACTTGGTGGCTGACACGCTCTCGCCTCACGAAAGGGAAAAGTCTACTACCCCAGCATCAAGTAGTCCTCACTACGGATGCCTCAGGCTCCGGTTGGGGTGCCCATGTAGGCTCTCTGTGGGTTCCCTCATGCGGGTGCCCTCTTGCGCTCTCTGTGGGTTCAGCGCAAGTGGTCCTATCAAGACCAGAGGCTCACGTCCAATATGAGGGAGCTGAGAGCGATCAGATTAGTGCTGTATCATTTCCAGTACATCCTCCTCAACAAAGCAGTTCAGATTCAGACGGACAACATCACTGCTGTGTTCTATATAAACAAACAAGGAGGAACCAGAAGCCAATCTCTCCAGTTGGAACGCACTCGCCTCATGTCATGGGCCGAAGCCAATCTTCTGCAAATATCAGCAGTCCATATCAAGGGCTCACTCAATGTTACAGCAGATCTTTTGAGCAGGAAGACATTACTGCAAGGCGAGTGGGAATTAAACACAGCAGTCTTCAACAGAATAGTGGAGTTATGGGGACGGCCTCAGGTGGACGTGATGGCCAATCATCTCAATACGAAGCTAGATCAGTTCTGTTCTCTATCCAGGAAGAATCATCCATTCGCAGTGGACGGTCTATCACTCTCCTGGACCAGAATCTTCATCTATGCGTTTCCACCATTTCCACTCATACCAAGAGTCCTGAAAAAGATTCGGGACGAGAAGGTCAGGGCAATAGTCATTCTGCCATATTGGCCCCGCCGGCCTGGTTTCCTCTTGCGTGGAGTCTTTCGAAAGGCGTATTCTGGAAGCTACCTCTCCGCAAAGATCTGTTACAGCAGAACGGCCTTCTACATCCGCACTTGCCCAAACTTCATCTAACAGCATGGAACATGAACTCCACGCCTTAAAAGCTCAGGGCCTTTCAGATGAAGTTGTGCGGACTCTCTTAGCCTCAAGAAAAACAACTACTATGAAGGTCTATTCTAGAGTTTGGAACATCTACTCCACATGGTGTGTCTCCAACAACAGAAGAATGAAAGAGATATCATCTGTTCTCCAGTTTCTGCAAGAGGGGTTTCAGAAAGGCTTAAAGCCTAATACTCTAAAAGTCCATCTAACGGCTATTAACGCTCACCTAGATGGCCTTTTTTCTAAAACTCCTCTAATATCAAGATTCTTCAGAGTCATTGCAAAACTCAGACCCAGTTACCATAATCCTGTACCTACCTGGGATCTTACCATCGTGCTCAAATGTCTGACAGAGCAGCCGTTTGAACCAATTGAGGATACAGAACTAAAGTGGATATCATGGAAAACGTTGTTTTTGATCGCAGTAACGTCGGCCAGGAGAATAAGTGAACTACATGCACTTTCTTGCAAAGATCCATATCTCAAGCTCCTCAATGATAAAGTGGTCCTAAGAACCATGCCTGGTTTCTTGCCAAAAGTACCTTCTATGGCTAATTTAAATCAAGAAATAGTCCTACCCGTGGTAGGTCAAACTGAAGATCAAACATTGCATTTATTAGACATCAAGAATCCATTAAAAAATACTTGGAAAAAACAGCCCCTTTCAGACAGACGGAAGCCTTGTTTGTTCAAATGTGTGGCGAGAACAAAGGTAAGAAAGCAAGTAAAGCTTCTTTAGCTCCCTGGACCAAAGATCTAATCCGACATTGCTACTC
This sequence comes from Dendropsophus ebraccatus, assembly GCF_027789765.1. Classification (NCBI taxonomy): domain Eukaryota; kingdom Metazoa; phylum Chordata; class Amphibia; order Anura; family Hylidae; genus Dendropsophus; species Dendropsophus ebraccatus. The sequence goes on along the minus strand of NC_091454.1, from coordinate 1,409,002 downwards.
TTCAGTAGGACTCGAATCACCACTATCAATTCGGGCCCACTCAACTAGGTCAACTGCTACATCCTGGGCTGAAAAATGCCAGATTCCGCTAGACCAAATCTGCAAAGCCGCCACTTGGTCCACACCGTCTACCTTCATCAAGCATTACCGACTTGATATTACATCTTCCGAGGGTTCAGCCTTTGGCATGAGCGTGCTACAAGGAGCAGTAAATCTCAATACCCTCCCCTCTTAAGTTCATTGCTTTGAATGTCCCATTAGTGTGCTGCCTGAGGACGATCAGGAAGTATAAAATTTACTCGCCTGAAATTTTTATTTCCTGGAGTCCAAAGGCAGCACAATATCCCCCCCCCCCAATAAATATTGCTTGCATACAATACAGTGTTCTGTGGTTTCCTTGGGGCTCTTATAGGGGGTTACCAGGTGTGCGGTATTAATCTATTTGTGTTTATTGCTAGATTAACCCCTTCTGTGCCGGGTCAACGGGAATCCATTAACCCATTAGTGTGCTGCCTTCAAATTAAAAATTTCAGGCGAGTAAATTTTATACATCCCCCTCCTAGATGTGACTGATACACACATATATATCAGTCACACCTAGGAGGGGTATATATGTATATATATATATATATATATATATATATATATATATATATATCAGTCACATCTAGGAGGGGTCCGGCTCACCCACCATGCTTGTTGTCCACCCTCTGCACTGTCCCTCTCACCCACCCTCTGCACTGTCCCTCTCACCCACCCTCTGCACAGTCCCTCTCACCCACAGTCCTTGTTGTCCACCCTCTGCACTATCCCTCTCACCCACAGTCCTTGTTGTCCACCCTCTGCACAGTCCCTCTCACCCACAGTCCTTGTTGTCCACCCTCTGCACAGTCCCTCTCACCCACAGTCCTTGTTGTCCACCCTCTGCACAGTCCCTCTCACCCACAGTCCTTGTTGTCCACCCTCTGCACTATCCCTCTCACCCACAGTCCTTGTTGTCCACCCTCTGCACTGTCCCTCTCACCCACAGTCCTTGTTGTCCACCCTCTGCACTATCCCTCTCGCCCACCCTCTGCATTGTCTCTCTCACCCACCATCCTTGTTGTCCATCCTCTGCACAGTCCCTCTCACCCACCATCCTTGTTGTCCACCCTCTGCACAGTCCCTCTCATCCACAGACCCTCTCGCCCACCCTCTGCACAGTCCCTCTCATCCACTATCCCTCTCGCCCATCCTCTGCACAGTCCCTCTCACCCACAGTCCTTGTTGTCCACCCTCTGCACTATCCCTCTCACCCACAGTCCTTGTTGTCCACCCTCTGCACAGTCCCTCTCATCCACAGACCCTCTCGCCCACCCTCTGCACGGTCCCACTCACCAACCATCCTTGTTGCCCACCCTCTGCACTGTCTCTCTCACCCACCATCCTTGTTGTCCACCCTCTGCACAGTCCCTCTCATCCACAGACCCTCTCGCCCACCCTCTGCACGGTCCCACTCACCCACCCTCTCACCCACCCTCTGCACTGTCCGGCTCATTCACCTTCTGGAAGGAATCCTTCTAAGGTGCTAACCCTGGCAGCCATGAGTGTATGTGGTAGGGCACTGCTTGTTCCGTCCACCACCGTCTGTCTCCTCAGTGTATCCGCAGAGAAGTCATAGGAGAAGAGGATGCCGCTGCGCTCTGCCTCCCGCACCGCGCTCTCACTCTCCACCCCATCACTCTTGTGTTTCGGAACAGTAGCCAGACCTTGTAAACTGGAAAACAGAAACTCCTGTTATACAAAGTGCAGGGAGAGTCCTGTGTACTGAACATAGGGGAGCTGTGGAGCCAGAGTGTGACCAGGATATACAGCAGATGCACCCTCGCCAGCACCATGCGCCCCGAGCAGCAGCCATACTGGGGCTCCACTACTCACCAGTTGCTGTGGGTCTCTGGCGCCGGCTCTGAATCTTCTGCTCCGTCTTCTTTGGCTTCATGTGCAGGAGACTTCTCTGTACTGACATCTCCTGACTGCAGAGAGAAGGGAGGACATGACAGCATGAGGAACCAGACCGGGGCCAAGTGGGCACAGTGGAGATGGGAGAGGATCAATTCCAGGGGGCCAGGGGGGAGGGGATCAATTCCAGGGGGGAGGGGATCAATTTGGGGGGGGGGGAAATAAATTCCCACCCCTCCTCCACAGTGACTGCTCCACCCCTCCCCCACAGTGACTGCCCCACCCCTCCTCCACAGTGACTGCCCCAGCCCTCCCCCATAGTGGCTGCTCCACTCCGGTCTTCCCAGGGCACTAACCTCCCTATCACTGCTTGCTGGAGACCCCGGTGCTCCAGTCGGCTCCTTCATATTGGCGAGGTCTTTTGCTGGTGATGGCGTCTCTCCTTCCTGCGGGATGGTCTCCTCCCTTTTCCGCAGCTGGAATTGCAGAGCTGTGTCATGCATGGTGCGCAGTGCAGGGAGATAGTGTTCCCCATTCCGTGAATATTTAATTCTTTACCTGCATCAGTTTTAATGAGTTCTCCCTGGAGAAGGACGGGCTCCATGATGGAGATTGGTCAGAGGACCCCAGAAAATTGAGGCCCTTCTTCTTCTCCTTGAGGCATGCAGCCTGATGTCTGCGCATTCTCTCCAGCTGCTCCTCCAGCGTCATGCGCGGTCGGGGGCTCTCGGTCAGACAGAGATGTTCCACCGCACTCCGAGGCCGCTCCTTAAAGAGAAAGGAAGAAAGTGTCATCTATGTGGCTGATGTAACACGACCCCAAAGAGAGGAGCTCTGTGGAACCACATCTGATCCGTTCAGGTACCAACACCTGACACAAGCATACCTGAGTGCAGTCAAATTCCGGGAAAAATTACTGTTCCCCTATCCACAGGATCCACAAGGGGAAAGGAAGGAGACTGCGGGGAGGGGTCTGACCCCTGAGCCCCCAGGCGATCTCTGTATCGGACCCCACCGCTTCTGTTATGAATAGAACCCTGGGGTCAGCACTATTCATTTCTATGGAATGACGGAAAGAGCAGAGTACATCGCTCTTCCGGCATACTCAGCTCTGTCCGTCGCTCTATAGGAATAAATAGAGCCGCGGGTCGCATGTCGATCCGGGACTCTATGCGTAACAGAGCCGGCTGGGTCCAATACAGAGATTGCTGGGGTGTTCAGGGGTCAGACTAAAATTTTCCTGAAACACCCCTTTAAGCGGAGACAGCTGCATTCTGCCTGATATCAGAAAGGACATGAGACAACTCTTTGTGAGAAGCTTCTGTGAGAAGGCCCTATTCCACGGAACGATTATCGTCCGTATTCGGCCGATAATTTTCCCATGGAATAGGAGGCAACGATCAGCCGACATCGTTCATGTCGGCTGATCGTTGAAGTAGTTTGTCTTTCAACATGTTGAAAGACAAACAACTTCTATAGCAGCGATCTGCTGCCGTCGCTCCGTAGAATAGGATCAGCGATCACCAGGGCAGCCCCCCTCGCAGCTTCCCATGGACTCACCCGCTCGCTGCTGCGCCGTGGAATAGCGGGAGCAGCGAGCGGGGAACGAGGAGCAAACGAGCACTCACAGCACTCGTTTGCTTCTAGAGTTGGGCCTTTACTGAGTGGTAAGCAGCTTGTTATAAGCAAAGATAAGGACAAGAAAACAATAACAAAATACAGGCCGCCTTGTCCTAGCAGAAGTTACAAAGCCTGTCTCTACTACTGCACCTTTTGTCACATATACTGAAAGAGAATCTGATGTTTTTGATGTTACGCCCAGACAGGATAGCCTTGAAAAAGTTACAAGAAAGCAGCAGCTAAGAGAGGGAGATTGAGGGGGCTCCCTCTCAGCAGCAACTACCATCACTACAGAGCATTGCATCTACTTACTACATATATGTTTTTCTTTTAACAGAATTGCCTTAAACCCCACATCACCGGGAAACCACACCCCAACCACCACACATCCAAGGAGGAGCACCGAAGAACCACACCCCAACCACCACACATCCAAGGAGGAGCACCGAAGAACCACACCCCAACCACCACACATCCGAGGAGGAGCATCGGAGAACCACACCCCAACTACCACACATCAGAGGAGGAGCATCGGAGAACCACACCCCAACCAACACGCATCCATCAGAGAAGGAGCACCGGAGAACCACACCCCAACCACCACACATCCGAGGAGGAGCATCGAAGAACCACACCCCAACCACCACACATCAGAGGAGCATCGAAGAACCACACCCCAACCAACACACATCCTAGGAGGAGCACCGAAGAACCACACCCCATCCACCACACATCAGAGGAGGAGCACCGAAGAACCACACCCCAACCACCACACATCCGAGGAGGAGCACCGAAGAACCACACCCCAACCACCACACATCAGAGGAGGAGCATCGGAGAACCACACCCCAACCAACACGCATCCATCAGAGAAGGAGCACCGGAGAACCACACCCCAACCACCACACATCAGAGGAGGAGCATCGAAGAACCACACTCCAACCACCACACATCCTAGGAGGAGCACCGAAGAACCACACCCCAACCACCACACATCAGAGGAGGAGCATCGGAGAACCACACCCCAACCAACACGCATCCATCAGAGAAGGAGCACCAGAGAACCACACCCCAACCAACACGCATCCATCAGAGAAGGAGCACCGAAGAACCACACCCCAACCACCACACATCAGAGGAGGAGCATCGAAGAACCACACCCCAACCAACACACATCCTAGGAGGAGCACCGAAGAACCACACCCCAACCACCACACATCCGAGGAGGAGCATCGGAGAACCACACCCCAACCAACACGCATCAGAGGAGGAGCATCGGAGAACCACACCCCAACCAACACGCATCCATCAGAGAAGGAGCACCAGAGAACCACACCCCAACCAACACGCATCCATCAGAGAAGGAGCACCGAAGAACCACACCCCAACCACCACACATCAGAGGAGGAGCATCGAAGAACCACACCCCAACCAACACACATCCTAGGAGGAGCACCGAAGAACCACACCCCAACCACCACACATCCGAGGAGGAGCACCGAAGAACCACACTCCAACCACCACACATCAGAGGAGGAGCACCGGAGAACCACACCCCAACCAACACACATCCGAGGAGGAGCACCGAAGAACCACACCCCAACCACCACACATCAGAGAAGGAGCACCGAAGAACCACACCCCAACCACCACACATCAGAGGAGGAGCATCGGAGAACCACACCCCAACTACCACACATCAGAGGAGGAGCATCGGAGAACCACACCCCAACCACCACACATCAGAGGAGGAGCACCGGAGAACCACACCCCAACCACCACACATCAGAGGAGGAGCATCGGAGAACCACACCCCAACCACCACACATCCTAGGAGGAGCACCGAAGAACCACACCCCAACCAACACGCATCAGAGGAGGAGCACCGGAGAACCACACCCCAACCAACTCGCATCCCAGGGAGCTTCAGGGAACAACACCCCAACCAACACGCATTTGTGGAAGAGCACCGGAGAACCACACCAAAACACACATCCAAGGAGGAGTATCTGAGAACCACACCCCAACCAACACACATCCGAGGAGGAGCATCGGAGAACCACACCCCAACCAACACACATCCGAAGAGGAGCACCGAAGAACCACACCCCAACCAACACGCATCAGAGGAGGAGCATCGGAGAACCACACCCCAACCAACACACATCCTAGGAGGAGCACCGAAGAACCACACCCCAACCAACACGCATCAGAGGAGGAGCACCGGAGAACCACACCCCAACCAACTCGCATCCCAGGGAGCTTCAGGGAACAACACCCCAACCAACACGCATTTGTGGAAGAGCACCGGAGAACCACACCAAAACACACATCCAAGGAGGAGTATCTGAGAACCACACCCCAACCAACACACATCCGAGGAGGAGCATCGGAGAACCACACCCCAACCAACACACATCCGAAGAGGAGCACCGAAGAACCACACCCCAACCAACACGCATCAGAGGAGAAGCACCGGAGAACCACACCCCAACCAACACACATCAGAGGAGGAGCATCGGAGAACCACACCCCAACCACCACACATCAGAGGAGAAGCACCGGAGAACCACACCCCAACCAACACACATCCGAGGAGGAGTATCTGAGAACCACACCCCAACCAACACACATCTGAGAAGGAGCATTCGAGAACCACACCCCAACCAACACGCATCTGAGGAGGAGCAGCTCCCAGGAACCACACCCAAAATCAACACATTTGAGGAGGAGCTCCAGAGAACCACACCCCACCCTTATCAGCATCTGAGAAGGAAACCCCCATTTCTTCTCCCAGCCAATCCAGACAACATCTTTTGCCCCACCAGCCACAATCTCTGCCATTTTCTCTCCAGGCCGCCCCAGACACCATCTTTCCCCAGATTTGTTATGTACCGATTTAGTGTCCAGCTTCTTGCTCTTGCGTAAGGTGACGTAGGACGCTATAGTGGTGGACTCCAGCTGGGGAGATTTGGTCCTTGGGGGTACAACACCTATCGGAAAGTGTGATCCTAGAGAGAACAGAAGAACATATAGAATGGGTAGACTGCAGCGCCCAGAAAGATGGTGAAAATTAGGAATATTTAAGGGGGTTTTAAAGCATTTTAAAAACATAGCCACTTTCTTCCAGAGATAGCACCACTCTCATCGCCAGGTCAGGTGTGGTTTGGAATTAAGCTCGATTCACTTCAACGGAAGTGGGAGGCAAACCTCCAAACAAACTGGAGGCAAAAGTGGTGCTGTTTTTGGAAGAAAGTGGCTATGTTTTTCAAATGCTGGATAATACCTTTATATATAAGGTTATATATATAACCGCCACACAGTCCTCATGTAATCGCCATGTGGTTCACATATACCCTCCATATGGTCCACACGCAGCAGTCACGCAACCCACACGCAGCAGTCACGCAACCCACACGCAGCAGTCACGCGGCCCACACGCAGCAGTCACGCGGCCCACACGCAGCAGTCACGCGGCCCACACGCAGCAGTCTCGCGGCCCACACGCAGCAGTCTCGCGGCCCACACGCAGCAGTCTCGCGGCCCACACGCAGCAGTCTCGCGGCCCACACGCAGCAGTCTCGCGGCCCACACGCAGCAGTCACGCGGCCCACACGCAGCAGTCACGCGGCCCACACGCAGCAGTCACGCGGCCCACACGCAGCAGTCACGCGGCCCACACGCAGCAGTCACGCGGCCCACACGCAGCAGTCACGCGGCCCACGAGAGTCAAGAACCTTTGCTGCCTGCAGCTTCCTTGTCCAGGTCAGTCTTGTCTTCTCCATTGGACTCATCCACCTCGGCCACGGTGGTCAGTTCGGGCTCACTCTTGTACAATCTGTAGTCGGGCCCCTGGAACACAGTAATGATGAAGTGGGTGGTTAGAAGGATCGGCTGAAGTGGAGGGTAGATGGGAGGAGGTGGCACCAAGCATGATCAGGATGGTGAACCACCACCACTGGCATGGAGTGAGCCCCCCACAGAGACCCTTCATCCCCCCCCAAGATGAGGATGGAATCATCCATGGAGCAGGCCTCATTTCTTGGCATTCACGTGGAGCGGGGGAGATGACAGGAGTGCAGTGGATACACTTTAACAACCCTGCAGCAGATGACCGGTGGGATGAGATGACGTGACAGACAGGTGGCGGCGCCCCCCCTTACACTGTAGGATCCATTCCTTTGATAGACCTGGATGTGATGGGCGGTCTTGTCGTCGGGGAGTTGGACGGGGCCCCGGCTGTAACACAGCAACGAGGAGCTGCTGTCACTTGGTAAATGGGGAAGAGAGGGAGCGGCGTCAGCAAAGTCATAGGAGCGAGGGAGCGGAGGACGCGGAGGAACTAGCTCCTCTTCCTGGAGATGGCAGAACAGGACGTTACCAGGAGGCACAGCACACAGCCATCATACATGACCTCATCGCACCACTAGGGGGCTCACTGCACACAAGGCTGATACCACATCTACAGGCCACAGACACTGGAGTCATGTGATCACAGCCCGATAATGTCACAGATACAGGAGTCATGTGATCACAGCCCAATGATGTCACATACAGGCACAAGAGTCATGTGATCAAAGTCTGATGATGTCATATACAGATACAGGAGTCATGTGATCACAGCCTAATGATGTCACAGGCACAGGAGTCATGTGATCACAGCCCAATAGTGTCACAGATACCAGAGTCATGTGATCACAGCCCGATGATACAGAGACATAACATTTCCCATCATGCACCACATCTGACCATCCCTCCCCATGAAGTTTATACGTGTGGCCCCGGAGGGAGCGTGTGCAGAATAATGACCTCCTCTGCAATCACTCACCTCCCCCGGACTCATCCCTGACGAGAGCGGCTGGGGGTCCGAGTCACCTGCAAAACATCACCAGACAACGTGATATGAAACCCCCAATACCTCTCCATATCCCCATACTTAACACTACAGCTCTGCTCCACCAGCACACAGCTATGACTCCCCTATACACTACAGCTCTGCTCCACCAGCATATGGACATAGTGAGTAGAGTGTGGGGTCACCTGTCTCTGGCCTCCGCTGCTTATGTTTGCTCAGACCTTCCATCACATCCTGAATCCTCCAGATCTCTTTCTGCATCTGAGCTCGCTGGATCCCGGACGACTCAGTCTGAGGACACAGAGCACAAGGTGAGCACAAGGCGAGCGCCCACCGAGCCCCACCATGATAATGGATGGTGGTAATGATGATTATGATAGTAATAATGATGATGGTGGTGGTGGTGGTGGTGATAATGATAGTGATGATAGAGGATGATGATGGTGATCTTTATGATGATGGTGATGATAATGATGATAGAGGATGATGATGGTGATCGTTATGATGATGGTGATGATGACGACGGTGGTGATCATGGTGATGATGATGATAATAATAATAATGATAATGATGGCGGTGGTGATGATAGTGATTGGTGATGATGGTGATGATGGCAGTGTTGATCATGGTGATGGTGATGATGAAGAAAGATTCTTACCTGCACCTCTCCCAGTCGCTCTAGCTGTTCCCTCATCTGGTTTCTCGCAGTGCTGACGTCTCGCTCCAACTTGTCGTATTCTCTCCATGATCGTTCTAATTCCTGCAGAGAGGAGACAAAGATGAGTGCCGGGAGCAGAAGCGCCAACCAGACGCCTCATCTGTGGTGATGCTAGAGCCCAGCGCCAACCAGACGCCTCATCTGTGGTGATGCTAGAGCCCAGCGCCAACCAGACGCCTCATGTGTGGTGAGGCTAGAGCCCAGCGCCAACCAGACGCCTCATGTGTGGTGAGGCTAGAGCCCAGCGCCAACCAGACGCCTCATCTGTGGTGAGGCTAGAGCCCAGCGCCAACCAGATGCCTCATCTGTGGTGAGGCTAGAGCCCAGCGCCAACCAGATGCCTCATCTGTGGTGAGGCTAGAGCCCAGCGCCAACCAGATGCCTCATCTGTGGTGAGGCTAGAGCCCAGCGCCAACCAGACGCCTCATCTGTGGTGATGCTAGAGCCCAGCACCAACCAGACGCCTCATCTGTGGTGAGGCTAGAGCCCAGCGCCAACCAGACGCCTCATCTGTGGTGAGGCTAGAGCCCAGCGCCAACCAGACGCCTCATCTGTGGTGAGGCTAGAGCCCAGCGCCAACCAGACGCCTCATGTGTGGTGAGGCTAGAGCCCAGCGCCAACCAGATGCCTCATCTGTGGTGAGGCTAGAGCCCAGCGCCAACCAGATGCCTCATGTGTGGTGAGGCTAGAGCCCAGCGCCAACCAGATGCCTCATCTGTGGTGAGGCTAGAGCCCAGCGCCAACCAGACGCCTCATCTGTGGTGAGGCTAGAGCCCAGCGCCAACCAGACGCCTCATCTGTGGTGAGGCTAGAGCCCAGGGCCAACCAGACACCTCATCTTTGGTGACGCTAGAGCTGGTCGCCAACCTCATCTACAACCAGAATAGAGGACGGCACCGGCTGTGGCCACGCTAGAGCAGGAGTGATGGGTGGCACTCACCGTCGTGGCCCTGGACACCTCGCGGCAGGTACTGAGGAGCCCGCTCTGAAGCTCATCCCGCTGCAGCACCACACTCTGGATGGCGGTGGGGTTGTCGGCACTCATCTCGATCTCCTGACTGGCGGACAGCAACGCTTGTTCCAGTGTGTACTGGGGGGACAGAAGACGGCAATCACACTACAGCCAGACAGCAGACAGGTTGTCACCTGCAGGGGGCGCTCCTACCTTCTCCTTGTGTAGCTGCTGCAGCTTCTGCTCCAGGGCCTGCACTGCTTTGTCCTGTTCACACAGTCTGCTCAGCTTGGCCTGGGGGAGGGGTGGTAGAGAGTGCAATAGAATGATCACATGACCCCTCACCAGCACCACAAACATGTACCGCTCCAGTGATACAGATAGCTGCAGGGTCCTAAAGACCAGGATAAGTGGGTGCACTATAACAACCTGGGGGATTACACTATAATTTGGGGGGCACACTATAACTCCTGGGGGCAGTACTCACGTCGATGTCCAGCTCCTCGCTCCGGTGCACCTTGTATGCTGCTGTCCTGCAGTCGTCCTGATTCATCTGAGGAGGAAATGAGGCAATTATATCACAGTAACCTCCTGTCAGAGAGTGGATGATGGCCCCCATCATACCCTATGGTCCACCCCTGCATCCACACAACACAAGATTGTGTAACACTGTCCATCTACCCCTAAAGCCACGGACTGTCAGCTCCTAGGACCAGGCCTGGGCCTCCAGCCTGCCCTGTAGGGGACGTGTTCCATATCTGATACACTTGATTTGATCAAATAGTTTGCTAAGATCCTCTACAGATAAGGTGTTTATTGTGTGTACACGGGGGGGAGTAAGCACTTGTACCTGTAGGTTGCTGTTGCACTTTGTTTTTCTTTTTTGTCTGTACTTAAGCCACATGCAGCGTGCAAACTGCAGTGTGAACAGAGGCAGAAAGGTGCGGCCAATTTTTCCTTTTTTTTCTGATTGTCTCCTCCATCACAGCCAACAGCAGCACAGAGGAACCAGGTGCTGCATACACAAGACGAGAGACGAGTGCACCAGGGCCATGTATAGGGGTGAGCCTTGCCCCCATGACAAGACTTCCTGCCCCAGTGCTCTAGCAGCTCAAGGTTATCCTTTATTTTTCAGGTAAGGTGATAGCACAGAAAGTGTTGTCTTAGGGACAACAGCGCTGGGACACCTGTCTATAATGAGCAGGAGTAGTGTACAGTGCTAGGTCACCTGTCTATAATGAGCAGGAGTAGTGTGCAGTGCTAGGTCACCTGTCTATAATGAGCAGGAGTAGTGTACAGCTCTGGGACACCTGTCTATAATGAGCAGGAGTAGTGTACAGCGCTGGGACACCTGTCTATAATGAGCAGGAGTAGTGTACAGTGCTAGGTCACCTGTCTATAATGAGCAGAAGTAGTGTACAGCTCTGGGACACCTGTCTATAATGAGCAGGAGTAGTGTACAGCTCTGGGACACCTGTCTATAATGAGCAGGAGTAGTGTACAGTGCTAGGTCACCTGTCTATAATGAGCAGGAGTAGTGTACAGTGCTAGGTCACCTGTCTATAATGAGCAGGAGAAGTGTACAGTGCTAGGTCACCTGTCTATAATGAGCAGGAGAAGTGTACAGTGCTAGGTCACCTGTCTATAATGAGCAGAAGTAGTGTACAGCTCTGGGACACCTGTCTATAATGAGCAGGAGTAGTGTACAGCGCTGGGACACCTGTCTATAATGAGCAGGAGTAGTGTACAGCGCGGGACACCTGTCTATAATGAGCAGGAGTAGTGTACAGCGCTGGGTCACCTGTCTATAATGAGCAGGAGTAGTGTACAGCGCTGGGTCACCTGTCTATAATGAGCAGGAGTAGTGTACAGCGCTGGGTCACCTGTCTATAATGAGCAGGAGTAGTGTACAGCGCTGGGTCACCTGTCTATAATGAGCAGGAGTAGTGTACAGCGCTGGGACACCTGTCTATAATGAGCAGGAGTAGTGTACAGCGCTGGGTCACCTGTCTATAATGAGCAGGAGTAGTGTACAGCGCTGGGTCACCTGTCTATAATGAGCAGGAGTAGTGTACAGCGCTCGGTCACCTGTCTATAATGAGCAGGAGTAGTGTACAGCGCTGGGTCACCTGTCTATAATGAGCAGGAGTAGTGTACAGCGCTGGGACACCTGTCTATAATGAGCAGGAGTAGTGTACAGCGCTGGGTCACCTGTCTATAATGAGCAGGAGTAGTGTACAGCGCTGGGACACCTGTCTATAATGAGCAGGAGTAGTGTACAGCGCTGGGTCACCTGTCTATAATGAGCAGGAGTAGTGTGCAGCGCTAGGTCACCTGTCTATAATGAGCAGGAGTAGTGTACAGCGCTGGGACACCTGTCTATAATGAGCAGGAGTAGTGTACAGCGCTGGGTCACCTGTCTATAATGAGCAGGAGTAGTGTGCAGCGCTGGGTCACCTGTCTATAATGAGGAGTAGTGTGCAGCGCTGGGTCACCTGTCTATAATGAGCAGGAGTAGTGTACAGCGCTGGGACACCTGTCTATAATGAGCAGGAGTAGTGTACAGCGCTGGGTCACCTGTCTATAATGAGCAGGAGTTGTGTACAGTGCTAGGTCACCTGTCTATAATGAGCAGGAGTAGTGTACAGCGCTGGGACACCTGTCTATAATGAGCAGGAGTAGTGTGCAGCGCTAGGTCACCTGTCTATAATGAGCAGGAGTAGTGTACAGCGCGGGACACCTGTCTATAATGAGCAGGAGTAGTGTACAGTGCTAGGTCACCTGTCTATAATGAGCAGGAGTAGTGTACAGTGCTAGGTCACCTGTCTATAATGAGCAGGAGAAGTGTACAGTGCTAGGTCACCTGTCTATAATGAGCAGGAGTAGTGTACAGCGCTAGGTCACCTGTCTATAATGAGCAGGAGTAGTGTACAGTGCTAGGTCACCTGTCTATAATGAGCAGGAGTAGTGTACAGCGCTGGGACACCTGTCTATAATGAGCAGGAGTAGTGTACAGCGCTAGGTCACCTGTCTATAATGAGCAGGAGTAGTGTACAGCTTTGGGACACCTGTCTATAATGAGCAGGAGTAGTGTACAGCGCTAGGTCACCTGTCTACAATGAGCAGGAGTAGTGTACAGCGCTGGGACACCTGTCTATAATGAGCAGGAGTAGTGTGCAGCTTTGGGACACCTGTCTATAATGAGCAGGAGTAGTGTACAGCGCTGGGACACCTGTCTATAATGAGCAGGAGTAGTGTACAGCGCTAGGTCACCTGTCTATAATGAGCAGGAGTAGTGTGCAGCTTTGGGACACCTGTCTATAATCAGCAGGAGTAGTGTACAGTGCTAGGTCACCTGTCTATAATGAGCAGGAGTAGTGTACAGCGCTGGGTCACCTGTCTATAATGAGCAGGAGTAGTGTACAGCGCTGGGACACCTGTCTATAATGAGCAGGAGTAGTGTGCAGTGCTAGGTCACCTGTCTATAATGAGCAGGAGTAGTGTACAGTGCTAGGTCACCTGTCTATAATGAGCAGGAGTAGTGTGCAGCGCTGGGACACCTGTCTATAATGAGCAGGAGTAGTGTACAGCGCTGGGTCACCTGTCTATAATGAGCAGGAGTAGTGTACAGCGCTAGGTCACCTGTCTATAATGAGCAGGAGTAGTGTACAGCGCTGGGTCACCTGTCTATAATGAGCAGGAGTAGTGTACAGCGCTAGGTCACCTGTCTATAATGAGCAGGAGTAGTGTGCAGCTTTGGGACACCTGTCTATAATGAGCAGGAGTAGTGTACAGTGCTAGGTCACCTGTCTATAATGAGCAGGAGTAGTGTACAGCGCTAGGTCACCTGTCTATAATGAGCAGGAGTAGTGTACAGTGCTAGGTCACCTGTCTATAATGAGCAGGAGTAGTGTACAGTGCTAGGTCACCTGTCTATAATGAGCAGGAGTAGTGTACAGCGCTGGGTCACCTGTCTATAATGAGCAGGAGTAGTGTGCAGCGCTGGGACACCTGTCTATAATGAGCAGGAGTAGTGTACAGCGCTAGGTCACCTGTCTATAATGAGCAGGAGTAGTGTACAGCGCTAGGTCACCTGTCTATAATGAGCAGTGCTGGGACACCTGTCTATAATGAGCAGGAGTAGTGTACAGTGCTAGGTCACCTGTCTATAATGAGCAGGAGTAGTGTACAGCGCTGGGACACCTGTCTATAATGAGCAGGAGTAGTGTGCAGCTTTGGGACACCTGTCTATAATGAGCAGGAGTAGTGTACAGTGCTAGGTCACCTGTCTATAATGAGCAGGAGTAGTGTACAGTGCTAGGTCACCTGTCTATAATGAGCAGGAGTAGTGTGCAGCGCTGGGACACCTGTCTATAATGAGCAGGAGTAGTGTACAGCGCTGGGACACCTGTCTATAATGAGCAGGAGTAGTGTACAGTGCTAGGTCACCTGTCTATAATGAGCAGGAGTAGTGTACAGTGCTAGGTCACCTGTCTATAATGAGCAGGAGTAGTGTACAGCGCTAGGTCACCTGTCTATAATGAGCAGGAGTAGTGTACAGCGCTAGGTCACCCCCCACCCCCACTACTGGAGCAGTATCACACAGATGAGGAGCAAAAATACACGACCAAGATGATGTGTATCGCAAATGATGTCACAGCAGGGGGAGGTGCACGGTAAATATGTCATTGGAGGGGGAGGAGCACTGTACATATGTCACTGCAGGGGGGAAAGCACGGTACATACGATGTCACAGCAGGGGGAGGAGCATGGCACATATGATGTCACTGGAGGGGAGGAGCACTGTACATGTGACATTGCTGGGGGAGGAGCACTACATATGATACTGCAGGGGGAGTGGCAGCTAACATGTGATGTCACTGTGGGAGGAGCACTGTACATATGATATTGCAGGGGGAGTGGCAGCTAACATGTGATGTCACTCTGGGAGGAGCACTGTACATATGATATTGCAGGGGGAGTGGCAGCTAACATGTGATGTCACTCTGGGAGGAGCACTGTACATCTGATATTGCAGGGGGAGTGGCAGCTAACATGTGATGTCACTCTGGGAGGAGCACTGTACATATGATATTGCAGGGGGAGTGGCATTTTGCAGGTGATGTCACTGTGGGAGGAGCACTGTACATATGATATTGCAGGGGGAGGAGCACTACATATGATATTGCAGGGGGAGTGGCAGCTTGCAGGTGATGTCACTGTGGGAGGAGCACTGTACATATGACATCACAGATTGGATAAGCAGACTACATGTGACACTGCAGGGGGAGCACATGATGCGGCATATGATATAGCCGGGGTGAGAACAGCAGATGATGACATCATTGGTGGGCTTACTTGCTGGTACAGCTGTGGTCTAAGCGCGGAGTTCTCAATCAGAGTGTGAACCATGGTGATAAGTGGCTCATTGTCTTTCATCTACGTCAAACATGGAGGAGCACAATGTTAAGTAGACGGCTGCGGCTGAAAGACGACAAAGTAATCACAGCTACATCTCCCACCCACCCCAGACCAGCACACCCTATAAAACGCACACTGACCCCAGAAGGTCCTGGCACTCATAGTAACCAAAGGACTAGGACCACCAAGATTAAAACTTCACGGTGAGATATTCCTTATATAGACTGAAAAGACACTATAACATTAGCACTGTTCCCTTCTGAAAGAACCACCTGCATCAGGAGAAGGAGGCACTATAGCTGAGGTCGAGAATGCGACTGGGCAATGCAAATATGAAGTGTACTGCAGAGGCGCAGGCTGAGAGGGTGGAGCAGAAGGGACAAGGCATGGAGCAAGAGAGAAGAGGTGCGAGGAAAGACGGAAGAGGTGAGGAGACGAGGCGTGGGCCCAGAGGGTGGGTGGTGAAGAGGCGACGCAGGCCGAGAGGGTGGTGAAGAGGCGAGTAGACAAGGCGCCGGCTGAGTGGGTGGAGCAGAGGCGATGAGGCGCAGGCCAAGAGGGAAGAGGTGGAAGGACGAGGCATGGACCGAGTGGGAAGAGGTGGTGGATCAGGCACGGGCCGAGTGTGGAGCAGAGGTGATGAGGTATGGACCAAGGGGGGAAGAGTAGAGGAGGGGACAAGGAGAGAGAGGAGGACTGGGAGAAGAGGTCAAGAGTAGAGATATGCGAACCTCGAGCATGCTCGAGTCCATCCGAACTCGATCGTTCGGCATTTGATTAGCGGGGGCTACTGAAGTTGGATAAAGCTCTAAGGTTGTCTAGAAAACATGGATACAGCCAATGACTATATCCATGTAGCCTTAGGGCTTAATCCAACTTCAGCAGCCACTGCTAATCAAATGCCGAACAATCGGGTTTGGATGGACTTGAGCATGCTCGAGGTTCACTCATCTCTACTTAAGAGACTTTATGACATGATCAGGAGAGCAGAGGTGAGGAGACAAGAAGGATAGTCAAGAGGTGAGGACTGGTAGAGTGGAGGAACATCCAGAAGAGCGGAGGAAAAAAGAGATGACATGACTGGAAGAGCAGACTTAAGAAAACAACCAACGTAACAGAGATGAGACCTGGGAGGGCAGATGTCAACAGGACAGACGATGTGAGGAGACAACTGGGAAAGCGGTGGTGATGGCTGGAAGAACAGTGATAAGATGACTGGGAGAACGGATAAACGAAAGTGAGAACTCAGAGTAGAAGTTAGAACTGGGAGACCTGAGGCAACAGAGTTGTGGTGACAGCCAGAAGAGCTAAGGTGAGAAGGAAGAGACCCAAGTTGAGATGAGAACAAAAAAAAAAAAACAAGTGATGACCAAGAAAGCTGAGGACAGGGAGACTTGAGGTGACAGGAGATCTGATGAAAGAGTAACCAGAGGTGATAATTGGAAGAACTGAGTTGAGCTGAACTGACATTCAGGAAAACTAAAAGTAACGAGCTAGAAATCTGATATCTGGGTCTGCTAAAACAGCGATTGGGACAGATAGACGAGCTGAAGACTGGGAAAGCTGTAGTGAGGACTGGGAGATCTGACAATAGGTAAAGCTTGGGTCAGATGACACCTGAGAGACCTGAAGTGACTACCATATGATTTGATGACTGGAAGAGCAGAGATGAGGTGACAAAAGGGAAATCTGAGGCTACAAAATATGATATCTGACAACCAAAAGAGCTTAGGTGACTATGGGAAGATTGGAAATAAAATGATGCCCAGTAGAACGAAGGTGATGGACAGGAGATCCGAGGTGACTGCATTGAGGAGCCAGCCAGAAGATCTCAGATGATGTGCAAGGGATTGAGGAGCTAGCTGGCAGATCACAGGTGGTGTCCAGGAGATTGAGGAGTCGTTCAGAACTCAGGTGATGTACAGGATATTGAGGTGCCAGAAGATCTCAGATGATGTGCAATGGATTGAGGAGCCAGCCAGCTGATCTCAGGTTGTCTGGGAAACTGAGGAGCCAGCCAGCAGATCTCAGGTGATGTCCAGAATACCGAGGTAGCAGCCAGATCTCAGGTGATGTGCAGATGAGCCAGCTAGAAGAGCTCAGATGCAGAGGAGCCAGCTAGAAGAGCTCAGGTTAGGAGTAGGATATTGAGGAGCCAGCCAGAAGATCTCAGGGAGACTGAGGAACCAGCCAGATCTCAGGTGATATGCAGTATATTAAAGGGGTTATCCAGCGCTACAAAAACATGGCTACTTTCCCCCTACTGTTGTCTCCAGTTTGGGTGGGGTTTTGAAACTCAGTTCCATTGAAGTAAATGGAGCTTAATTACAAACCGCACCTGAACTGGAGACAACAGTAGAGGGAAAAGTGGCCTTGTTTTTGTAGCACTGGATTACCCCTTTAAAGAACCAGCCAGAAGATCTCAGGTGAAGTCCAGGATATTGAGTTGCTAGCCAGAAGATCTCAGGTGGTATGCAGCATATTGAGGAACCAGCCAGATCTCAGGTGATATGCAGCTAATTGAAGAACCAGCCAGAAGATCTCAGGTGAAGTCCAAGAGATTGAGGACGTAGCCAGCCAGAAGATCTCAGGTGAAGTCCAAGAGATTGAGGACGTAGCCAGCCAGAAGATCTCAGGTGAAGTCCAAGAGATTGAGGACGTAGCCAGCCAGAAGATCTCAGGTGAAGTCCAAGAGATTGAGGACGTAGCCAGCCAGAAGATCTCAGGTGAAGTCCAGTATATTGAGTTGCTAGCCAGAAGATCTCAGGTGATATGGAGCATATTGAGGAACCAGCCAGATCTCATCTGATATGCAGCATACTGAAGAACCAGCCAGAAGATCTCAGGTGAAGTCCAGGAGATTGAGGACCTAGCCAGCCAGAAGATCTCAGGTGAAGTCCGGGAGATTGAGGACGTAGCCAGCCAGAAGATCTCAGGTGAAGTCCAGGAGATTGAGGACCTAGCCAGCCAGAAGATCTCAGGTGAAGTCCGGGAGATTGAGGACCTAGCCAGCCAGAAGATCTCAGGTGAAGTCCGGGAGATTGAAGGGACATTTGGGAGTAAGACTGATTATTTCTAGTGACATTACAGATTAGAGCGTAAAATCTCAGGTGGGTGAAACTAAGGCTGAGGTGAAGTCTGAAAGATCCGAAGAAATGACTGGGAAATCTCTGGTGACAAAAGGGAGATCAGAGGTGATGGGCAAAAAATAGGGTAACAGCCGGAAGACCTGGGTAATATAGGCAATATATTGGAAGTCTAATATAACATAACGAAGGTAAGGCGACTGCTGGGAAAACATGAAACAGCTCGATAAGTTCCTATTACACACACCAACCCCATTACCATGCCCCTCCTGCCACGGTTATTACACAAGTCAGAGAAGAGGTAAAGTGAAGGTTTATGCCTTATTCACACGTCAGTATATTTTTCCAATCCGCAAATTTCAGTCAGTAACAATCCGCAAATTAAGGCTGGGTTCACACTACGTATATTTCAGTCAGTATTGTGGTCCTCATATTGTAACCAAAACCAGGAGTGGATTAAATACACAGAAAGGATCTGTTCACACACTAGTGAAATTGAGTGGATGGCCGTCATATAGCAGTAAATAACGGCCATTATTTCAATATAACAGCCGTTGTTCTAAAATAACAGCAAATATTTGCCATTATATGGCGGCCATCCACTCAATTACATCATTGTGTGATCAGAGCCTTTCTGTGTTTTAATCCACTCCTGGTTTTGGTTGCAATATGAGGACCACAATACTGACTGAAATATACATATAGTGTGAACCCAGCCTATGTCCGTATTGCATCCGTAAAAAAATACGGACCCCATAGAGTTGTATTGGGTGTGTCAGTTACTGTCCGTACTAGGGCCTGTCTTTTTTTTGCGGAACGGATTGCAGCCCAGTACACAACACGGATGTCTGTATGGGTCCATTGAAATACATTGGTCCTATTTTTCTGCAGATCTGCAATTGCGGACAGGAACAGGGTGTGTGAATAGGGCGTAGGGCTGAATTTACAGAATCAGGGAAACCATAATTCTGCTCAGGCACACGCTTACAAATATACAGAATAACCATCCAAATCCCACCTGGTGGTCCACATAGACGACTGTCCTCTGAAGATGATGGGAGAGAATCTCATTCTAGCAGCCACAGTGGGAGCAGTAAAGATAGGATAGAGAATGCGTGAGAGATCAGAGTGCCCACATGATCAGAAGAAGACCATCACCCTCTACACAACATCACACATGACATCACTAACACATCCTAACCATACATACACAGGACTCATTGCATAAACCATACATAATACCATCAGCACCCCCCCCCCCCCAATACAGAGGAAGGTAGAGGACTGTGCAGACATCAGAGATCCCTTCTAAAATCCTCATGGACCCAGAATGAGGAGTCTTCATGGCTCCTGTTATCTCCACCCCAGGCTTGCTCCCCATAGACACGGTGTGTAGTGTCTGCATGGCTCTGGTGGTGGACACCCTGCCTCCCGTTACCTCCAGCTATCCTCCACATCAGCCCTATTTCTTATAGATCTGGTACCAGAAGTCTTCATGGCTCTGGTGGTGGACACCCTGCCTCCCGTTACCTCCAGATACCCTCCACCCCAGCCCTATTTCTCATAGACCTGGTACGAGCATTCTGCATGGCTCTGGTGGTGGACACTCCGCCTCCTGTTACCTCCAGCTATCCTCCACATCAGCCCTATTTCTTATAGACCTGGTACCAGAAGTCTTCATGGCTCTGGTGGTGGACACTCCGCCTCCTGTTACCTCCAGATACCCACCACCCCAGCCCTATTTCTTATAGACCTGGTACCAGTAGTCTTCATGGCTCTGGTGGTGGACACCCTGCCTCCCGTTACCTCCAGATACCCTCCACCCCAGCCCTATTTCTTATAGACCTGGTACCAGAAGTCTTCATGGCTCTGGTGGTGGACACTCCGCCTCCTGTTACCTCCAGCTATCCTCCACATCAGCCCTATTTCTTATAGATCTGGTACCAGTAGTCTTCATGGCTCTGGTGGTGGACACCCTGCCTCCCGTTACCTCCAGATACCCTCCACCCCAGCCCTATTTCTTATAGACCTGGAACCAGAAGTCTTCATGGCTCTGGTGGTGGACACTCCGCCTCCTGTTACCTCCAGATACCCACCACCCCAGCCTTGTTCCTCAGACCTGGTACCAGAAGTCTTCATGGCTCTGGTGGTGGACACCCTGCCTCCTGTTACCTCCAGATACCCACCACCCCAGCTTTGTTCCTCAGACCTGGTACCAGAAGTCTTCATGGCTCTGGTGGTGGACACCCTGCCTCCTGTTACCTCCAAACATCCTCCACCCCAGCTTTGTTCCTCAGACCTGGTACCAGAAGTCTTCATGGCTCTGGTGGTGGACACCCTGCCTCCTGTTACCTCCAAACATCCTCCACCCCAGCCCTATTTCTCATAGACCTGGTACGAGCATTCTGCATGGCTCTGGTGGTGGACACTCCGCCTCCTGTTACCTCCAAACATCCTCCACCCCAGCCCTATTTCTCATAGACCTGGTACGAGCATTCTGCATGGCTCTGGTGGTGGACACTCCGCCTCCTGTTACCTCCAAACATCCTCCACCCCAGCCCTATTTCTCATAGACCTGGTACGAGCATTCTGCATGGCTCTGGTGGTGGACACTCCGCCTCCTGTTACCTCCAAACATCCTCCACCCCAGCCCTATTTCTCATAGACCTGGTACGAGCATTCTGCATGGCTCTGGTGGTGGACACTCCGCCTCCTGTTACCTCCAGATACCCACCACCCCAGCCCTATTTCTCATAGACCTGGTACGAGCATTCTGCATGGCTCTGGTGGTGGACACTCCGCCTCCTGTTACCTCCAGCTATCCTCCACATCAGCCCTATTTCTTATAGACCTGGTACCAAGAAGGGGTTGGATGAAGGGAAGGGGGAAGGGCTTATGGGTAGATTCTACACCTACACATTTATGGTTATTTTGGTCTAAGAACTTGTCTAATCCTGTTTTGAAGCCTCCGCTGTTTTTGCTAAGACTCCCTAGTCCATTAAATCTTAGGATTCCAATATCTAGAGAATTTTCTTAGAATCCTTTGCAGCCATAATGGCTAGTTGGAGGATGGAGGTTGACCTCATGTTTCCAGATGTTTTTACACCACTTCATCTGATGGACAATGACCTGAAATCTTTTATGTCCTTCTCAAAACTCATAAGTAAACTTTGGTGGAAACTACTTTGTGCTGGATGAACATAAGGGTGAACTCTGACTTCTGCACAGTCCTGTATCCGCACAGCACCTACATTCCAGGAACAGATGGGTATGGGAGAGTCCAGAGTGGGGTGAGCATCATAATGAGCCTCCAGCACATGAGGATTGGGATGGGTAAGTATACATAATACAGGAGACTCCAGCACATGAGGATTGGGATGGGTATGCATCATACAGGAGCCTCCAGCACATGAGGATTGAGATGGGTAAGTATGCATCATACAGGAGCCTCCAGCACATGAGGATTGGGATGGGTAAGTATACATAATACAGGAGCCTCCAGCACATGAGGATTGGGATGGGTAAGCATCATACAGGAGCCTCCAGCACATGAGGATTGGGATGGGTAAGCATCATACAGGAGCCTCCAGCACATGAGGATTGGGATGGGTAAGCATCATACAGGAGCCTCCAGCACATGAGGATTGGGATGGGTAAGCATCATACAGGAGCCTCCAGCACATAAGGATTGGGATGGGTAATTATACATCATACAGGAGCCTCCAGCACATGAGGATTGGGATGGGTAAGCATCATACAGGAGCCTCCAGCACATGAGGATTGGGATGGGTATACATTATACAGGAGCCTCCAGCACATGAGGATTGAGATGGGTAAGTATGCATCATACAGGAGCCTCCAGCACATGAGGATTGAGATGGGTAAGTATACATAATACAGGAGCCTCCAGCACATGAGGATTGGGATGGGTAAGTATACATAATACAGGAGCCTCCAGCACATGAGGATTGGGATGGGTAAGTATACATAATACAGGAGCCTCCAGCACATGAGGATTGGGATGGGTATGCATCATACAGGAGCCTCCAGCACATGAGGATTGGGATGGGTAAGCATCATACAGGAGCCTCCAGCACATGAGGATTGGGATGGGTAAGTATACATAATACAGGAGCCTCCAGCACATGAGGATTGGGATGGGTATGCATCATACAGGAGCCTCCAGCACATGAGGATTGAGATGGGTAAGCATCATACAGAAACCTCCAGCACATGAGGATTGGGATGGGTAAGCATCATACAGGAGCCTCCAGCACATAAGGATTGGGATGGGTAAGTATACATAATACAGGAGCCTCCAGCACATGAGGATTGGGATGGGTAAGCATCATACAGGAGCCTCCAGCACATGAGGATTGGGATGGGTAAGTATGCATCATACAGGAGCCTCCAGCACATGAGGATTGGGATGGGTATGCATCATACAGGGGCCTCCAGCACATGAGGATTGGGATGGGTATGCATCATACAGGAGCCTCCAGCACATGAGGATTGGGATGGGTATGCATCATACAGGGGCCTCCAGCACATGAGGATTGGGATGGGTAAGTATACATAATACAGGAGCCTCCAGCACATGAGGATTGGGATGGGTATGCATCATACAGGAGCCTCCAGCACATGAGGATTGGGATGGGTAAGCATCATACAGGAGCCTCCAGCACATGAGGATTGGGATGGGTATGCATCATACAGGGGCCTCCAGCACATGAGGTGCATGCAGTGCGGTGTAGGTGGAGCCGCTATTACTATCAGTCATATATGCTGACCTTTGGGCTGCACGACTGCTGTAAATGCAGGAGCTGGGTGAGGGTGTGCTCCCGGATACTGCTCAACTCCGCCTGCTGTCTCCGCAGTTTGATTAATAAGAGTGTCAACTCCTCAGGCTGGAGTGCAGCATACAGAAGGAAAGAGAAGTCATTCTCAGCATCAGATGTGCCACCCACCACTCAAAAAAATATAAATCTTACACAAATACTAGGGGACAAAGAGAGGGAGGGACATATGCAGGGCTCCACCCCCCAATGTTCCGGAATAATCCTCACTAACTCATGGGGACAGGGACTGGGGGCAGCACATGACCCATCTCACAACCCCGGCCGACCCCAACCTGGCAGGCAGGCTCCTCTCTCCCTATGTAATAGCTGGCGGGCAGGCTCCTCTCTCCCTATGTAATGCCTGGCGGACAGGCTCATCTCTCTCTATGTAAGCCCTGGCGGGCAGGGTCCTCTCTCCCTATGTAATACCTGGCGGGCAGGCTCCTCTCTCCCTATGTAATACCTGGCGGGCAGGCTCCTCTCTCCCTATGTAATACCTGGCGGGCAGGCTCCTCTCTCCCTATGTAATACCTGGCGGGCAGGCTCCTCTCTCCCTATGTAATACCTGGCGGGCAGGCTCCTCTCTCCCTATGTAATACCTGGCGGGCAGGCTCCTCTCTCCCTATGTAATACCTGGCGGGCAGGCTCCTCTCTCCCTATGTAATACCTGGCGGGCAGGCTCCTCTCTCCCTATGTAATACCTGGCGGGCAGGCTCCTCTCTCCCTATGTAATACCTGGCGGGCAGGCTCCTCTCTCCCTATGTAATACCTGGCGGGCAGGCTCCTCTCTCCTATGTAATACCTGGCGGGCAGGCTTCTCTCTCCCTATGTAATACCTGGCGGGCAGGCTCCTCTCTCCCTATGTAATACCTGGCGGGCAGGCTCCTCTCTCCCTATGTAATACCTGGCGGGCAGGCTCCTCTCTCCCTATGTAATACCTAGCGGGCAGGCTCCTCTCTCCCTATGTAATACCTGGCGGGCAGGCTCCTCTCTCCCTATGTAATACCTGGCGGGCAGGCTCCTCTCTCCCTATGTAATACCTGGCGGGCAGGCTCCTCTCTCCCTATGTAATACCTGGCGGGCAGGCTCCTCTCTCCCTATGTTAGGCCTGGCGGGCAGGCTCCTCTCTCCCTATGTTAGGCCTGGCGGGCAGGGTCCTCTCTCCCTATGTTAGGCCTGGCGGGCAGGGTGCTCTCTCCCTATGTAATACCTGGCGGGCAGGATCCTCTCTCCCTATGTAATACCTGGCGGGCAGGCTCCTCTCTCCCTATGTAAGTCCTGGCGGGCAGGCTCCTCTCTCCCTATGTACGGCCTGGTGGGCAGGCTCCTCTCTCCCTATGTAATACCTGGCGGGCAGGCTCCTCTCTCCCTATGTAATACCTGGCGGGCAGGCTCCTCTCTCCCTATGTAATACCTGGCGGGCAGGCTCCTCTCTCCCTATGTAATACCTGGCGGGCAGGCTCCTCTCTCCCTATGTAATACCTGGCGGGCAGGCTCCTCTCTCCCTATGTAATACCTGGCGGGCAGGCTCCTCTCTCCCTATGTAATACCTGGCGGGCAGGCTCCTCTCTCCCTATGTAATACCTGGCGGGCAGGCTCCTCTCTCCCTATGTAATACCTGGCGGGCAGGCTCCTCTCTCCCTATGTAATACCTGGCGGGCAGGCTCCTCTCTCCCTATGTAATACCTGGCGGGCAGGCTCCTCTCTCCCTATGTAATACCTGGCGGGCAGGCTCCTCTCTCCCTATGTAATACCTGGCGGGCAGGCTCCTCTCTCCCTATGTAATACCTGGCGGGCAGGCTCCTCTCTCCCTATGTAATACCTGGCGGGCAGGCTCCTCTCTCCCTATGTAATACCTGGCGGGCAGGCTCCTCTCTCCCTATGTAATACCTGGCGGGCAGGGTCCTCTCTCCCTATGTAATACCTGGCGGGCAGGCTCCTCTCTCCCTATGTAATACCTGGCGGGCAGGCTCCTCTCTCCCTATGTAATACCTGGCGTGCAGGCTCCTCTCTCCCTATGTAATACCTGGCGGGCAGGCTCCTCTCTCCCTATGTTAGGCCTGGCGGGCAGGGTCCTCTCTCCCTATGTTAGGCCTGGCGGGCAGGGTGCTCTCTCCCTATGTAATACCTGGCGGGCAGGATCCTCTCTCCCTATGTAATACCTGGCGGGCAGGCTCCTCTCTCCCTATGTAATACCTGGCAAGCAGGCTCCTCTCTCCCTATGTAAGTCCTGGCGGGCAGGCTCCTCTCTCCCTATGTACGGCCTGGCGGGCAGGCTCCTCTCTCCCTATGTAATACCTGGCGGGCAGGCTCCTCTCTCCCTATGTAATACCTGGCGGGCAGGCTCCTCTCTCCCTATGTAATACCTGGCGGGCAGGCTCCTCTCTCCCTATGTAATACCTGGCGGGCAGGCTCCTCTCTCCCTATGTAATACCTGGCGGGCAGGCTCCTCTCTCCCTATGTAACCCCTGGCGGGCAGGCTCCTCTCTCCCTATGTAATACCTGGCGGGCAGGCTCCTCTCTCCCTATGTAATACCTGGCGGGCAGGCTCCTCTCTCCCTATGTAATACCTGACTGGTCCCCTTCCCCTGTCTGTGTAGATCAGCAGCAGATCAGACACTTATTTTCCTCACTATAATATATATATACACCCCCCATGATGTGACGGAGCTGAAACTTTTTTTTATACGTTCCATAAATTTCACCTACAAACTAAATATCTTTGGGAGCGGTGTGTGTGATTGTCAACTCTGTAAGCGGAGAGTGGCGGAGGAGCGTGCGCTCTCTCAGAGACGTCATGACACACAGACAGGTAGGATTCCGCCCATTATACTCAGTGTGACCATACCTTGAAGGTAGCGGGCCCCTGTAAGGGAGGGGGGTACACCCTGTTATTACAGACTGATGCAGCACTCACCGTTTTGCCTTGTAGACCCTGCGGTGTGATGGGCGGCACAGACAATCCCCCGGCCGCCACAGACCTCCTCTCAGGAGCAAAGCCCAGCTGCAGAGACACAACACACAATAGTATACACTATATACTGACACAGCAGTGACATCACCTCATGATATATTATACAGCAGTGACATCACCGCTCTCCAGATATCAGCTATATTATACAGCAGTGACATCACCGCTCTCCAGATATCAGCTATATTATACAGCAGTGACATCACCGCTCTCCAGATATATTATACAGCAGTGACATCACCGCTCTCCAGATATCAGATATATTATACAGCAGTGACATCACCGCTCTCCAGATATATTATACAGCAGTGACATCACCGCTCTCCAGATATATTATACAGCAGTGACATCACCGCTCTCCAGATATATTATACAGCAGTGACATCACCGCTCCCCAGATATCAGATATATTATACAGCAGTGACATCACCGCTCTCCAGATATATTATACAGCAGTGACATCACCGCTCTCCAGATATATTATACAGCAGTGACATCACCGCTCTCCAGATATCAGCTATATTATACAGCAGTGACATCACCGCTCTCCAGATATCAGATATATTATACAGCAGTGACATCACCGCTCTCCAGATATCAGATATATTATACAGCAGTGACATCACCGCTCTCCAGATATCAGATATATTATACAGCAGTGACATCACCTCTCTCCAGATATCAGATATATTATACAGGAGGTGACATCACCGCTCTCCAGATATCAGATATATTATACAGCAGTGACATCACCGCTCTCCAGATATATTATACAGCAGTGACATCACCGCTCTCCAGATATCAGATATATTATACAGCAGTGACATCACCGCTCTCCAGATATCAGATATATTATACAGCAGTGACATCACCGCTCTCCACATATCAGATGTATTATACAGCAGTGACATCACCGCTCTCCAGATATATTATACAGCAGTGACATCACCGCTCTCCAGATATCAGATATATTATACAGCAGTGACATCACCGCTCTCCAGATATCAGATATATTATACAGCAGTGACATCACCGCTCTCCAGATATCAGATATATTATACAGCAGTGACATCACCGCTCTCCAGATATATTATACAGCAGTGACATCACCGCTCTCCAGATATCAGCTATATTATACAGCAGTGACATCACCGCTCTCCAGATATCAGATATATTATACAGCAGTGACATCACCGCTCTCCAGATATCAGATATATTATACAGCAGTGACATCACCGCTCTCCAGATATATTATACAGCAGTGACATCACCGCTCTCCAGATATATTATACAGCAGTGACATCACCGCTCTCCTGATATATTATACAGCAGTGACATCACCGCTCTCCAGATATCAGATATATTATACAGCAGTGACATCACCGCTCTCCAGATATCAGCTATATTATACAGCAGTGACATCACCGCTCTCCAGATATCAGATATATTATACAGCAGTGACATCATCGCTCTCCAGATATATTATACAGCAGTGACATCACCGCTCTCCAGATATATTATACAGCAGTGACATCACCGCTCTCCAGATATATTATACAGCAGTGACATCACCGCTCTCCAGATATATTATACAGCAGTAACATCACCGCTCTACAGATATATTATACAGCAGTGACATCACCGCTCTCCAGATATATTATACAGCAGTGACATCACCGCTCTCCACATATCAGATATATTATACAGCAGTGACATCACCGCTCTCCAGATATATTATACAGCAGTGACATCACCGCTCTCCAGATATCAGATATATTATACAGCAGTGACATCACTGCTCTCCAGATATCAGATATATTATACAGCAGTGACATCACCGCTCTCCAGATATATTATACAGCAGTGACATCACCGCTCTCCAGATATATTATACAGGAGGTGACATCACCACTCTCCAGATATCAGATATATTATACAGCAGTGACATCACTGCTCTCCAGATATCAGATATATTATACAGCAGTGACATCACCGCTCTCCAGATATCAGATATATTATACAGCAGTGACATCACCGCTCTCCAGATATATTATACAGCAGTGACATCACCGCTCTCCAGATATATTATACAGCAGTGACATCACCGCTCTCCAGATATCAGCTATATTATACAGCAGTGACATCACCGCTCTCCAGATATATTATACAGCAGTGACATCACCGCTCTACAGATATATTATACAGCAGTGACATCACCGCTCTCCAGATATATTATACAGCAGTGACATCACCGCTCTCCAGATATCAGATATATTATACAGCAGTGACATCACCGCTCTCCACATATCAGCTATATTATACAGCAGTGACATCACCGCTCTCCAGATATATTATACAGGAGGTGACATCACCGCTCTCCAGATATCAGATATATTATACAGCAGTGACATCACCGCTCTCCAGATATCAGATATATTATACAGCAGTGACATCACCGCTCTCCAGATATCAGATATATTATACAGCAGTGACATCACCGCTCTCCAGATATCAGATATATTATACAGCAGTGACATCACCGCTCTCCAGATATATTATACAGCAGTGACATCACCGCTCTCCTGATATATTATACAGCAGTGACATCACCGCTCTCCACATATCAGCTATATTATACAGCAGTGACATCACCGCTCTCCAGATATATTATACAGCAGTGACATCACCGCTCTCCAGATATATTATACAGCAGTGACATTACCGCTCTCCAGATATATTATACAGCAGTGACATCACCGCTCTACAGATATATTATACAGCAGTGACATCACCGCTCTCCAGATACCAGATATATTATACAGCAGTGACATCACCGCTCTCCAGATATCAGATATATTATACAGCAGTGACATCACCGCTCTCCAGATATATTATACAGCAGTGACATCACCTCTCTCCAGATATATTATACAGCAGTGACATCACCTCTCTCCAGATATATTATACAGCAGTGACATCACCTCTCTCCAGATATCAGATATATTATACAGCAGTGACATCACCTCTCTCCAGATATATTATACAGCAGTGACATCACCGCTCTCCAGATATATTATACAGCAGTGACATCACCGCTCTCCAGATATATTATACAGCAGTGACATCACCGCTCTCCAGATATATTATACAGCAGTGACATTACCGCTCTCCAGATATATTATACAGCAGTGACATCACCGCTCTCCAGATATCAGCTATATTATACAGCAGTGACATCACCGCTCTCCAGATATCAGATATATTATACAGCAGTGACATCACCGCTCTACAGATATATTATACAGCAGTGACATCACCGCTCTCCAGATATCAGATATATTATACAGCAGTGACATCACCGCTCTCCAGATATATTATACAGCAGTGACATCACCTCTCTCCAGATATATTATACAGCAGTGACATCACCGCTCTCCAGATATATTATACAGCAGTGACATCACCTCTCTCCAGATATATTATACAGCAGTGACATCACCTCTCTCCAGATATATTATACAGCAGTGACATCACCTCTCTCCAGATATATTATACAGCAGTGACATCACCGCTCTCCAGATATATTATACAGCAGTGACATCACCGCTCTCCAGATATATTATACAGCAGTGACATCACCTCTCTCCAGATATATTATACAGCAGTGACATCACCGCTCTCCAGATATCAGATATATTATACAGCAGTGACATCACGGCTCTCCAGATATATTATACAGCAGTGACATCACCGCTCTCCAGATATATTATACAGCAGTGACATCACCGCTCTCCAGATATATTATACAGCAGTGACATCACGGCTCTCCAGATATATTATACAGCAGTGACATCACCGCTCTCCAGATATATTATACAGCAGTGACATCACCGCTCTCCAGATATATTATACAGCAGTGACATCACCTCTCTCCAGATATATTATACAGCAGTGACATCACCTCTCTCCAGATATATTATACAGCAGTGACATCACCTCTCTCCAGATATATTATACAGCAGTGACATCACCGCTCTCCAGATATATTATACAGCAGTGACATCACCGCTCTCCAGATATATTATACAGCAGTGACATCACCGCTCTCCAGATATATTATACAGTGCAGTGCAGTCAGATCCTGGAGATTATAGGGCAGGTAGGCACCCTTTGGGGATGGTTACCTTAGTGGTGTGAGGCTTACGCCGCTCTATGGTCAGGTCGCCCCTCTGCACTGGAGATGACACCTCCGAGCGATAGGCCCGGTGCGGGGAGTATGTGTGGTAGCCGGATATGGAGCCATGAGAGGGTGACATGGGGATGGAGTGCAGGGCCTGGTCAGAGATATGAACCATGGTCTTAGGACTGGTCAGAGACGAGTGCCGCCTCAGGGTGCTCTGTTTATTGTAGAACTGTCTCTGCTGCCATTCATACAGCTGCCACATGGTGTCATCCCGCACCGACCTCCGCTTCTCCTCAACCGGGACCATGCCCCGTTCATACAGCATGCCCGCGGTGCTGCAAACACTGTCCGGTCGCGTCTTGAGATTACGCGGAAGCGTCCTGTATCCCTCAGGGTAACGTGGTACCATCTGCGCCCGATAGCTGGGCATATTCCGTGGTAACGTCTGATAGGACAGGACTCTGTGTGAGCGAGAGAATAGAGGAGTCAGCAGTGCAAGAACACAAAACAGAAGGGCCCCCCCTACTCACCCCGCCGGTCTGGGAAGGGCCCCCCCCCACACTCACCCGCCATACTCCTCCTCGGGGCTCCTCTCCCTCTGGGTGCGGATCCACTGCTCCAGCTGTAACATGGAGTTGGTTCTCTGAATGACTCTGTCGGTCTCACCCTGTGCTAACACATGGCTGCCACGCTGGATGGTCCTGGAGTCGGTCTCTGAGAGGTGACCCTGCCCGTCGTGGACTCTGCTCTCAGGACCATTGGCATGGGTGGCTCTGTACTTGGCGGTGCTTGCGGCCAGGATGTCGTAGTCTGATGTGCAGGACTGATGCTTGACGCTGCTGATCTTGGTTAGGGGGCGCTCCTGACCATCCTTCTGGAAGCCAT
Source organism: Dendropsophus ebraccatus (assembly GCF_027789765.1). NCBI lineage: Eukaryota > Metazoa > Chordata > Amphibia > Anura > Hylidae > Dendropsophus > Dendropsophus ebraccatus. Next base: position 1,377,535 of record NC_091454.1, on the reverse strand, counting down.
ACTTCTCAGCCTCCCACGTGGCCTTCTCCTCCCCTCGTCCCAGGGTCAGCTCCTTGTTCTTCTGGTTGTTGTTGGTCTCTGGTCGGATCAGCAGCCGGTGGCTCACCACATGGTTGATCTCGTGTGGGGGAGGATGATCCAGTTTGGTGATCTCCATTCTGGGGAGAGAAGAGTTCATAAGACAAGACCCAGGAATCCCTGTCCAGGCGCTCTCTGCAGCCTCAGCCGATGCCAGACTGTGGCCCTGACCACACGGACACTGGTGCACTACACTTACCTTTTGACCGGCTCAGAATGCACCAGAGATGCTGCGGTCATCGCCCTCATCCACAGCTCCATCTCCTTACTAGTGTCACAACAGAAGTAATATGTCCGCATGTTAGAGTGCGCCGCCTGGTGGGGACACGGGGAAAGTTACTGGAAAAGAGGGAGAGAACACACATAATGAGCGGGGGGAGGCCTGTGTACATGATACAACACACAGAGCGGGAGACACAATGTGCTGCTGTTACACCTGTGTGTGTGTGTGCTGCTGTTACACCTGTGTGTCTGTGTGCTGCTGTGACACCTGTGTGTCTGTGTGCTGCTGTTACACCTGTGTGTCTGTGTGCTGCTGTTACACCTGTGTGTCTGTGTGCTGCTGTTACACCTGTGTGTGTGTGTTGCTGTTACACCTGTGTGTGTGTGATGCTGTTACACCTGTGTGTGTGTGTGCTGCTGTTACACCTGTGTGTGTGCTGCTGTTACACCTGTGTGTGTGTGATGCTGTTACACCTGTGTGTGTGTGTGCTGCTGTTACACCTGTGTGTGTGCTGCTGTTACACCTGTGTGTGTGCTGCTGTTACACCTGTGTGTGTGTGTGTGCTGCTGTTACACCTGTGTGCTGCTGTTACACCTGTGTGTGTGCTGCTGTTACACCTGTGTGTGTGTGTGCTGCTGTTACACCTGTGTGTGTGCTGCTGTTACACCTGTGTGTGTGCTGCTGTTACACCTGTGTGTGTGCTGCTGTTACACCTGTGTGTGTGCTGCTGTTACACCTGTGTGTGTGCTGCTGTTACACCTGTGTGTGTGCTGCTGTTACACCTGTGTGTGTGCTGCTGTTACACCTGTGTGTGTGCTGCTGTTACACCTGTGTGTGTGCTGCTGTTACACCTGTGTGTGTGCTGCTGTTACACCTGTGTGTGTGTGTGTGCTGCTGTTACACCTGTGTGTGTGTGTGTGCTGCTGTTACACCTGTGTGTGTGTGTGTGTGTGCTGCTGTTACACCTGTGTGTGTGTGTGCTGCTGTTACACCTGTGTGTGTGTGTGCTGCTGTTACACCTGTGTGTGTGTGTGCTGCTGTTACACCTGTGTGTGTGTGTGCTGCTGTTACACCTGTGTGTGTGTGTGCTGCTGTTACACCTGTGTGTGTGTGTGCTGCTGTTACACCTGTGTGTGTGTGTGCTGCTGTTACACCTGTGTGTGTGTGTGTGCTGCTGTTACACCTGTGTGTGTGTGTGCTGCTGTTACACCTGTGTGTGTGTGTGCTGCTGTTACACCTGTGTGTGTGCTGCTGTTACACCTGTGTGTGTGCTGCTGTTACACCTGTGTGTGTGCTGCTGTTACACCTGTGTGTGTGCTTCTGTTACACCTGTGTGTGTGCTGCTGTTACACCTGTGTGTGTGCTGCTGTTACACCTGTGTGTGTGCTGCTGTTACACCTGTGTGTGTGCTGCTGTTACACCTGTGTGTGTGCTGCTGTTACACCTGTGTGTGTGCTGCTGTTACACCTGTGTGTGTGCTGCTGTTACACCTGTGTGTGTGTGTGTGCTGCTGTTACACCTGTGTGTGTGTGTGTGCTGCTGTTACACCTGTGTGTGTGTGTGTGTGTGCTGCTGTTACACCTGTGTGTGTGTGTGTGTGTGCTGCTGTTACACCTGTGTGTGTGTGTGCTGCTGTTACACCTGTGTGTGTGTGTGCTGCTGTTACACCTGTGTGTGTGTGTGCTGCTGTTACACCTGTGTGTGTGTGTGCTGCTGTTACACCTGTGTGTGTGTGTGCTGCTGTTACACCTGTGTGTGTGTGTGCTGCTGTTACACCTGTGTGTGTGTGTGCTGCTGTTACATCTGTGTGTGTGATGCTGTTATACGGGGGGGTGAGAGGAGGTCACACTTTACCTATATACACAGCTGTAATCATCCTCCTCCTCCACAGAAGTCAAGGGACTCGTATCCAACAAAGAAAGAGAGACAATGAGAAGTGATGCACTACTACTCCCATCACCCCCCCCCCCCCCACACACACACACGATGCGAACCATGAGGGGCGTGTCTGCTGGAGATGCACACTCACCTTGAAGGCGTGTGCACGGTTAATGTGATCATCTGACACCACCGGGGATATCAGGAAGCTGGGAAGAAGGATGCTGCCGAGTACCCCCTCCTCCTTCTCATCTACAGGGAGAGAAGAGAGACAGTCACCGCCAGCTCCACCCCATGCTAAACAGTCCCCGCCAGCTCCACCCCCTGCTGGACAGTCCCCGCCAGCTCCACCCCCTGCTGGACAGTCCCCGCCAGCTCCACCCCCTGCTGGACAGTCCCCGCCAGCTCCACCCCCTGCTGGACAGTCCCCGCCAGCTCCACCCCCTGCTGGACAGTCCCCGCCAGCTCCACCCCCTGCTGGACAGTCCCCGCCAGCTCCACCACCTGCTGAACAGTCCCCGCCAAATCCACCCCCTGCTGGACAGTCACCGCCAGCTCCACCCCCTGCCGAGGACAGCCAGCTCCACCCAATGCTGGACAGTCGCCGCCAGCTCCACCCCCTGTTGAGGACAGACAGCTTCACCACCTGCTGTACAGTCCCCGACAGCTCCACCCACTGCTGAACAGTCCCCGCCAGCTCCACCCCCTGCTGGACAGTCACCGCCAGCTCCACCCCCTGCTGGACAGTCACCACCAGCTCCACCCCCTGCTGGACAGTCACCACCAGCTCCACCCCCTGCTGGATAGTCACCACCAGCTCCACCCCCTGCTGGACAGTCACCACCAGCTCCACCCCCTGCTGGACAGTCACCACCAGCTCCACCCCCTGCTGGACAGTCACCACCAGCTCCACCCCCTGCTGGACAGTCACCACCAGCTCCACCCCCTGCTGGACAGTCACCACCAGCTCCACCCCCTGCTGGACAGTCACCGCCAGCTCCACCCCATGCTGGACAGTCACCGCCAGATCCACCCCCTGCCAAGGACAGCCAGCTCCACCCCCTGCTGGACAGTCCCCGCCAGCTCCCCCCCCCCCCCCCCGTCGAGGACAGCCAGCTCCACCCCCTGCTGGACAGCAAACGCCAGCTCCACCCCGTCGAGGACAGGCACCGCCAGCTCAACCCCTTGCCAAGGACAGCCAGCTCCACCCACTGTCAAGGACAGGCACCTCCAGCTCCACCCCCAGCCAAGGACAGCCACCTCCACCCCCTGCTGGACAGTCACAGCCAGCTCCACCACCTGCCGGGGACAGGCATCGCCAGCTCGACCCCCTGCCGAGGACAGCCAGCTCAACCTCCTGCCGAGGACAGCCAGCTCGACCCCCTGCCGAGGACAGCCAGCTCGACCCCCTGCCGAGAACAGCCAGCTAAACCCCCTGCCAAGGACAGTCACCAACAGCTCTGCCCCCTACCGAGGACAGCTACCAACAGCTCCACCCCCTACCGAGGACAGCTACCAACAGCTCCACCCCCTGCCGAGGACAGCCACCGCTAGCTCCACCCCCTGCCAAGGACAGCCACTGCCAGCTCCACCCACCGCCAGCTCCACCCCCCGCCGAGGACAGCTAGCGCCAGCTCCACCCCCTGCTGACAAAAAACGTCAGCTCCACCCCTTCCGAGGACAGTCACCGCCAGCTCCACCCCCGTCCAAGGACAGTCACCACCAGCACCACCGCCTGCTGACAGCCACCGCCAGCTCCACCCCCTACCGAGATCCTCCTCAGTACAGTCACCTACAGCTCCTCACTCTGCCTCCTCCTCCTCCTCAGTACAGTCACCTGCAGCTCCTCGCTCTGCCTCCTCCTCCTCAGTACGGTCACCTGCAGCTCCTCACTCTGCCTCCTCCTCCTCCTCCTCAGTACAGTCACCTACAGCTCCTCACTCTGCCTCCTCCTCCTCCTCAGTACAGTCACCTGCAGCAACTCGCTCTGCCTCCTCCTCCTCCTCAGTACAGTCACCTGCAGCTCCTCGCTCTGCCTCCTCCTCCTCCTCAGTACAGTCACCTGCAGCTCCTCGCTCTGCCTCCTCCTCCTCAGTACAGTCACCTGCAGCTCCTCACTCTGCCTCCTCCTCAGTACAGTCACCTGCAGCTCCTCGCTCTGCCTCCTCCTCCTCCTCAGTACAGACACCTGCAGCTCCTCGCTCTGCCTCCTCCTCCTCAAGACAGTCACCTGCAGCTCCTCGCTCTGCCTCCTCCTCAGTACAGTCACCTGCAGCTCCTCGCTCTGCCTCCTCCTCAGTACAGTCACCTGCAGCTCCTCGCTCTGCCTCCTCCTCCTCAGTACAGTCACCTGCAGCTCCTCGCTCTGCCTCCTCCTCAGTACAGACACCTGCAGCTCCTCACTCTGCCTCCTCCTCCTCAGTACAGTCACCTGCAGCTCCTCACTCTGCCTCCTCCTCCTCAGTGCAGTCACCTGCAGCTCCTCGCTCTGCCTCCTCCTCCTCCTCAGTACAGTCACCTGCAGCTCCTCACTCTGCCTCCTCCTCCTCCTCAGTACAGACACCTGCAGCTCCTCGCTCTGCCTCCTCCTCCTCAGTACAGTCACCTGCAGCTCCTCGCTCTGCCTCCTCCTCCTCCTCAGTACAGTCACCTGCAGCTCCTCGCTCTGCCTCCTCCTCCTCCTCAGTACAGTCACCTGCAGCTCCTCGCTCTGCCTCCTCCTCAGTACAGACACCTGCAGCTCCTCACTCTGCCTCCTCCTCCTCCTCCTCAGTACAGTCACCTGCAGCTCCTCGCTCTGCCTCCTCCTCCTCAGTACAGTCACCTGCAGCTCCTCGCTCTGCCTCCTCCTCCTCCTCAGTACAGTCACCTGCAGCTCCTCGCTCTGCCTCCTCCTCCTCCTCAGTACAGTCACCTGCAGCTCCTCGCTCTGCCTCCTCCTCCTCAGTACAGTCACCTGCAGCTCCTCGCTCTGCCTCCTCCTCAGTACAGTCACCTGCAGCTCCTCGCTCTGCCTCCTCCTCCTCCTCAGTACAGACACCTGCAGCTCCTCGCTCTGCCTCCTCCTCAGTACAGACACCTGCAGCTCCTCGCTCTGCCTCCTCCTCAGTACAGACACCTGCAGCTCCTCGCTCTGCCTCCTCCTCAGTACAGTCACCTGCAGCTCCTCACTCTGCCTCCTCCTCCTCAGTACAGACACCTGCAGCTCCTCGCTCTGCCTCCTCCTCAGTACAGACACCTGCAGCTCCTCACTCTGCCTCCTCCTCAGTACAGACACCTGCAGCTCCTCGCTCTGCCTCCTCCTCCTCAGTACAGACACCTGCAGCTCCTCACTCTGCCTCCTCCTCCTCCTCAGTACAGTCACCTGCAGCTCCTCACTCTGCCTCCTCCTCAGTACAGTCACCTGCAGCTCCTCGCTCTGCCTCCTCCTCCTCCTCAGTACAGACACCTGCAGCTCCTCGCTCTGCCTCCTCCTCCTCCTCAGTACAGACACCTGCAGCTCCTCACTCTGCCTCCTCCTCCTCAGTACAGACACCTGCAGCTCCTCGCTCTGCCTCCTCCTCCTCAGTACAGTCACCTGCAGCTCCTCACTCTGCCTCCTCCTCAGTACAGTCACCTGCAGCTCCTCGCTCTGCCTCCTCCTCCTCAGTACAGTCACCTGCAGCTCCTCACTCTGCCTCCTCCTCAGTACAGTCACCTGCAGCTCCTCGCTCTGCCTCCTCCTCCTCCTCAGTACAGACACCTGCAGCTCCTCGCTCTGCCTCCTCCTCCTCAGTACAGTCACCTGCAGCTCCTCGCTCTGCCTCCTCCTCCTCCTCAGTGCAGACACCTGCAGCTCCTCGCTCTGCCTCCTCCTCCTCAGTACAGTCACCTGCAGCTCCTCACTCTGCCTCCTCCTCAGTGCAGACACCTGCAGCTCCTCACTCTGCCTCCTCCTCCTCAGTACAGTCACCTGCAGCTCCTCACTCTGCCTCCTCCTCAGTACAGTCACCTGCAGCTCCTCGCTCTGCCTCCTCCTCCTCAGTACAGTCACCTGCAGCTCCTCACTCTGCCTCCTCCTCCTCAGTACAGTCACCTGCAGCTCCTCGCTCTGCCTCCTCCTCCTCCTCCTCCTCCTCAGTACAGACACCTGCAGCTCCTCGCTCTGCCTCCTCCTCCTCAGTACAGTCACCTGCAGCTCCTCGCTCTGCCTCCTCCTCCTCAGTACAGTCACCTGCAGCTCCTCGCTCTGCCTCCTCCTCCTCAGTACAGTCACCTGCAGCTCCTCACTCTGCCTCCTCCTCCTCCTCAGTACAGTCACCTGCAGCTCCTCGCTCTGCCTCCTCCTCCTCCTCAGTACAGACACCTGCAGCTCCTCGCTCTGCCTCCTCCTCCTCAGTACAGTCACCTGCAGCTCCTCGCTCTGCCTCCTCCTCCTCAGTAGTCACCTGCAGCTCCTCGCTCTACCTCCTCCTCCTCAGTACAGTCACCTGCAGCTCCTCGCTCTGCCTCCTCCTCCTCAGTACAGTCACCTGCAGCTCCTCGCTCTGCCTCCTCCTCCTCAGTACAGTCACCTGCAGCTCCTCGCTCTGCCTCCTCCTCCTCAGTACAGACACCTGCAGCTCCTCGCTCTGCCTCCTCCTCCTCCTCAGTACAGACACCTGCAGCTCCTCGCTCTGCCTCCTCCTCAGTACAGACACCTGCAGCTCCTCGCTCTGCCTCCTCCTCCTCAGTGCAGACACCTGCAGCTCCTCACTCTGCTGCCTCCTCCTCAGTACAGTCACCTGCAGCTCCTCGCTCTGCCTCCTCCTCCTCAGTACAGTCACCTGCAGCTCCTCGCTCTGCCTCCTCCTCAGTACAGACACCTGCAGCTCCTCGCTCTGCCTCCTCCTCCTCCTCAGTACAGACACCTGCAGCTCCTCGCTCTGCCTCCTCCTCCTCCTCAGTACAGTCACCTGCAGCTCCTCGCTCTGCCTCCTCCTCCTCCGTACAGACACCTGCAGCTCCTCGCTCTGCCTCCTCCTCCTCAGTACAGTCACCTGCAGCTCCTCGCTCTGCCTCCTCCTCAGTACAGACACCTGCAGCTCCTCACTCTGCCTCCTCCTCCTCAGTACAGACACCTGCAGCTCCTCACTCTGCCTCCTCCTCCTCAGTACAGACACCTGCAGCTCCTCACTCTGCCTCCTCCTCCTCAGTACAGACACCTGCAGCTGCTCGCTCTGCCTCCTCCTCCTCAGCACAGTCACCTGCAGCTCCTCACTCTGCCTCCTCCTCAGTACAGACACCTGCAGCTCCTCGCTCTGCCTCCTCCTCCTCCTCAGCACAGTCACCTGCAGCTCCTCACTCTGCCTCCTCCTCAGTACAGACACCTGCAGCTCCTCACTCTGCCTCCTCCTCCTCCTCAGCACAGTCACCTGCAGCTCCTCGCTCTGCCTCCTCCTCCTCAGTACAGTCACCTGCAGCTCCTCGCTCTGCCTCCTCCTCCTCAGTACAGACACCTGCAGCTCCTCGCTCTGCCTCCTCCTCCTCAGTACAGACACCTGCAGCTCCTCGCTCTGCCTCCTCCTCCTCAGTACAGACACCTGCAGCTCCTCACTCTGCCTCCTCCTCCTCCTCCTCCTCAGTACAGTCACCTGCAGCTCCTCACTCTGCCTCCTCCTCCTCCTCAGTACAGTCACCCGCAGCTCCTTGCACTGCCTCCTTCTCAGTACAGTCACCTGCAGCTCCTTGTCTCTACTACAACCATGTCTTCTTCCTCACCTCTGTAGTAGAAGAGACACAAATCGGACAGGACGAACCAGCGCTTCTTCCATAGTTTCATCCCAGAATTTGCCTGCAAGACACAAGATGAGGGGTTCACTATGTTATGGAGTGCTCAGTGTCAGAGACAGAGTGTAAAGGTCCCTCCCATATCAGGTTGTAGTTCTGAGCAGCATCAACCTAAACACAGAGCAGAGGGTGTAAAGCATCAGGTGTGAGCACACAGCAGCGGCGGCCCCCAGGGGCCAATCACACAGTAGTGACACATCACCACTCACCTTCTTATAGAGCCAGCCGCGCATCATCACTGGGGCGTTCGGGTTTCTCTTTATGGAGTTTGACCTTTTTCCAAAGTTGTGAACTTTCCCGGATGATCGAGAGGGCTGAGGACAATAACAGACATGTTAGGTCACACTCCTCCCCGGCCAGGAGGATGGGGGCAGACGGACACACTCCTCCCCGGCCAGGAGGATGGGGGCAGGCGGACACACTCCTCCCCGGCCAGGAGGATGGGGGCAGGCGGACACACTCCTCCCCGGCCAGGAGGATGGGGGCAGGCGGACACACTCCTCCCCGGCCAGGAGGATGGGGGCAGGCGGACACACTCCTCCCCGGCCAGGAGGATGGGGGCAGGCGGACACACTCCTCCCCGGCCAGGAGGATGGGGGCAGGCGGACACACTCCTCCCCGGCCAGGAGGATGGGGGCAGGCGGACACACTCCTCCCCGGCCAGGAGGATGGGGGCAGGCGGACACACTCCTCCCCGGCCAGGAGGATGGGGGCAGGCGGACACACTCCTCCCCGGCCAGGAGGATGGGGGCAGGCGGACACACTCCTCCCCGGTCAGGAGGATGGGGGCAGGCGGACACACTCCTCCCCGGCCAGGAGGATGGGGGCAGGCGGACACACTCCTCCCCGGCCAGGAGGATGGGGGCAGGCGGACACACTCCTCCCCGGCCAGGAGGATGGGGGCAGGCGGACACACTCCTCCCCGGCCAGGAGGATGGGGGCAGGCGGACACACTCCTCCCCGGCCAGGAGGATGGGGGCAGGCGGACACACTCCTCCCCGGCCAGGAGGATGGGGGCAGGCGGACACACTCCTCCCCGGCCAGGAGGATGGGGGCAGGCGGACACACTCCTCCCCGGCCAGGAGGATGGGGGCAGGCGGACACACTCCTCCCCGGCCAGGAGGATGGGGGCAGGCGGACACACTCCTCCCCGGCCAGGAGGATGGGGGCAGGCGGACACACTCCTCCCCGGCCAGGAGGATGGGGGCAGGCGGACACACTCCTCCCCGGCCAGGAGGATGGGGGCAGGCGGACACACTCCTCCCCGGCCAGGAGGATGGGGGCAGGCGGACACACTCCTCCCCGGCCAGGAGGATGGGGGCAGGCGGACACACTCCTCCCCGGCCAGGAGGATGGGGGCAGGCGGACACACTCCTCCCCGGCCAGGAGGATGGGGGCAGGCGGACACACTCCTCCCCGGCCAGGAGGATGGGGGCAGGCGGACACACTCCTCCCCGGCCAGGAGGATGGGGGCAGGCGGACACACTCCTCCCCGGCCAGGAGGATGGGGGCAGGCGGACACACTCCTCCCCGGCCAGGAGGATGGGGGCAGGCGGACACACTCCTCCCCGGCCAGGAGGATGGGGGCAGGCGGACACACTCCTCCCCGGCCAGGAGGATGGGGGCAGGCGGACACACTCCTCCCCGGCCAGGAGGATGGGGGCAGGCGGACACACTCCTCCCCGGCCAGGAGGATGGGGGCAGGCGGACACACTCCTCCCCGGCCAGGAGGATGGGGGCAGGCGGACACACTCCTCCCCGGCCAGGAGGATGGGGGCAGGCGGACACACTCCTCCCCGGCCAGGAGGATGGGGGCAGGCGGACACACTCCTCCCCGGCCAGGAGGATGGGGGCAGGCGGACACACTCCTCCCCGGCCAGGAGGATGGGGGCAGGCGGACACACTCCTCCCCGGCCAGGAGGATGGGGGCAGGCGGACACACTCCTCCCCGGCCAGGAGGATGGGGGCAGGCGGACACACTCCTCCCCGGCCAGGAGGATGGGGGCAGGCGGACACACTCCTCCCCGGCCAGGAGGATGGGGGCAGGCGGACACACTCCTCCCCGGCCAGGAGGATGGGGGCAGGCGGACACACTCCTCCCCGGCCAGGAGGATGGGGGCAGGCGGACACACTCCTCCCCGGCCAGGAGGATGGGGGCAGGCGGACACACTCCTCCCCGGCCAGGAGGATGGGGGCAGGCGGACACACTCCTCCCCGGCCAGGAGGATGGGGGCAGGCGGACACACTCCTCCCCGGCCAGGAGGATGGGGGCAGGCGGACACACTCCTCCCCGGCCAGGAGGATGGGGGCAGGCGGACACACTCCTCCCCGGCCAGGAGGATGGGGGCAGGCGGACACACTCCTCCCCGGCCAGGAGAATGGGGGCAGGCAGACACACTCCTCCCCAGCGAAGAGGATGGGAGCAGGCGGGCACTCCTCCCCGGCCAGGAGGATGGGGGCAGGCGGGCACTCCTCCCCAGTGAGGAGGATGGGGGCAGGCGGGCACTCCTCCCCGGTCAGGAGGATGGGGGCAGGCGGGCACTTCGCCTGGCCAGGAGAATGATTTGGGAGGGAGGGGGACGAGATGAACACTAAGGGCCCTATTCCACCGGACGATTATAGTTTGCATAATCGTTAACGATCTCAAACGACTGCTATTGCGAAAGACCTGAAAACGTTCACTCATTTCCATGAAACGATAATCGTTAATTATGATCTTAATTGCGATAATTTTTTCTTCGCTATTTATTCGCTATTGCGTTCATATCTATTGCGAACGACCGAAAGATGTCTTATTCAATGCAAACGTTTTGCGAACAATCAACCATAAAAATAGGTCCAGGTCTTATAAAGCGATCAACGATTTCTCGTTCTGTCGTTAATCGTTAACTGCATTTCAACCAAACGATTATCGTTTAGATTGAAACGATTTAACGATAATCTGAACGATAATCGTCCGGTGGAATAGGGCCCTTATCCTTGTCAGGTGTTTGGAGAGGAGGCATGGAGAAGGCCAGGGTGGGGAAGGGGACACTTACAGTGGACCAAGGGATGGGAGGTGGCCACTCATCCTGGACAGGGGGCTTGTGGGAGTAGTTGCTGGCAGTGTTGCAGGTGGAGCTGGGTGGTGTAGGAGGGGGGGGGGGAAGGCTAAGATGAACACTTACCCTTATCAGGTGTTTGGAGAGGAAGCAAGGATAAGGACTGGGTAGGGAAACTCACCCTAGACAGAAGGCCAGGGTGGGGGAGGGACACTTACAGTGGACCGGGGGATGGGAGGTGGACACTCACCCTTGACAGAAGGCCAGGGTGGGGGAGGGGGACACTCACCCTGGACAGGGGGCTTGTGGGAGTAGTTGCTGGCACAGTGTTGCAGGTGGAGCTGTCGCTGGCTGTTCGGTCCTTTGTCTCCTGAGACGTCATGGCCGCCGTGTGCCTGAAAGAAATGACAGATTTATCGTAAGCCTGCAGCTCCCCATCATCTCCTATAGGTGACAGACAGGGTGGTGAGTGTTGAAACACACAGTAACCAATTCCTGTATTACACTTGTCATGAATGGAAGATGGCGGACCACCCACCATGTATCCTGGGAACTAAAGTTTTAACACTCACTGGTCGTTCACAATGAAGATGCAATTGTCCTGGGAGGGCTGGCCGCTCACCGGGTGCTTACACGTCACCTTCCGCTCATTGTGGCTGCAAAAGAAAAAAAAAAAAACACAAAAAACACATGTAAGTAGAGGAGGCGGGGCCAGGCCAACCACTGGCGAGGAGGCGGGGCCAGGCTAACATTGGTGAGGAATAGGAGGCGGAGCCAGGTCAACACCAGCAAAGCAGAATAGGAGGCAGGGCCAGGCCAACCACCGGAAAGGAAGAAGAGGCTGGGCCAAGCAAGGAGAATTAGGAGGCAGGGCCAGGCCAACCACCAGCCAGGGGAAGAGAAGGTGGGGCCAAGACAACCATCGACCAGGGGGAAGAGAAGGCGAGCCAGGCCAACCATCATCCAAGAGGAATGGGAAGCAGGGACAGACCAATCCCCATCCAGGAGGAAGAAGAGGTGGTGGGGCACAGGCTAACCACTGTCGGGGAGAAGGAGGCGGTGGCTGACAAACCGCCAGCCTAGAGGAAGAGGAGGTGAGCCTGGTCTACGATCAGCAAAGAGATGTCACAGGCCAACCACCGGCAAGGAGGAAAAGACGGGGCCAGGCCAACCACCGGCAAGGAGGAAAAGACGGGGCCAGGCCAACCACTGGCAAGGAGGAAAAGACGGGGCCAGGCCAACCACCGGCAAGGAGGAGAAGATGGGGCCATGCCAACCACCTTGAAGGGGGAGAAGATGGGGCAAGGCCAAACACGGGTATGGAGAAGTCAACGGGGCAGGGCAAGTCACTGGCAAGGTGGAAGAAGTGGGGCCAGGACAATGGCTGGGAAGAAGGAGAAGACGAGGCCAGGTCAAGCACCGGCCAGGAGGAAGAGGTGGGGCCAGGCCAACCGCTGGCAAGGAGGAGGAGACGGGGCCAGGCCAGCCACAGTCAAGGAGAAGGAAGGGACAAGGCCAACCACCATCAAGAAAAAGAAGACGGAGCCAGGCCAACCACCTTGAAGGAGGAGAAGATGGGGTAAGGCCAACCATGGGCAAGGAGAAGACGACGGGGCAGGGCCAGACACCGGCCAGGAGGAAGAGGTGGGGCAAGGCAAACCGCTGGCAAGGAGGAGAACCCTGGGCCAGGCCAACCACCGATAAGGAGGAGAAAACAGGGCCAGGCCAACCACAGAAGCGGGTGGCCACTTATCCTCAGGAGCTGTACTCACTATTCTGCTGTTACATCATGCACAGTTACACTACACAGTAGAGATATATGCTGATCATGGATCTACTAGAGCAGTGTTTTTCAACTAGTGTGCCATGACACATGGTCTGGTGTGCCGCGGGCGCCGTCCCCCTCACCTACTGGCCCGGACGTGCTCCTCCATTCAGGGGAGACTGGGAGCGTGGTGCGCAGCGCACCACGCTCCCGGTCTCCCCTGATTGGAGGAGCACGTCCGGGCCAGTAGGTGAGGGGGACGGCGCCCGCGGCGAGCATCTCAGAGAAGGTGAGCAGGAATGGGGGAGAAACGGGAGAAAAGCAGGGGGGGAGACAAACATGGGGATGGGGGAAGAGAAACATGGGGATGGGGGGAGAGAAGCAGGGGGGAGAGAAACATGGGGATGGGGGAGAGAAACATGGGGATGGGGGAGAAACGGGAGAGAAGCAGGGGGGAGAGAAACATATGGATGGGGGAGAAGCAGGGGGGAGAGAAACCTGGGGATGGGGGAGAAGCAGGGGGGAGAGAAAACCTGGGGATGGGGGAGAGAAAACCTGGGGATGGGGGAGAAGCAGGGGGGAGAGAAACCTGGGGATGGGGGAGAGAAAACCTGGGGATGGGGGAGAGAAAACCTGGGGATGGGGGAGAGAAAACCTGGGGATGGGGGAGAGAAAACCTGGGGATGGGGGACAGAAAACCTGGGGATGGGGGACAGAAAACCTGGGAATGGGGGAGAGAAAACCTGGGGATGGGGGAGAGAAGCAGGGGGGTGGGGGAGAAAACCTGGGGATGGGGGAGAGAAAACCTGGGGATGGGGGAGAGAAGCAGGGGGGAGAGAAACCATGGGGGTGGGGGAGAGAAGCAGGGGGGTGGGGGAGAAAACCTGGGGATGGGGGAGAGAAAACCTGGGGATGGGGGACAGAAAACCTGGGGATGGGGGACAGAAAACCTGGGAATGGGGGAGAGAAAACCTGGGGATGGGGGAGAGAAGCAGGGGGGGTGGGGGAGAAAACCTGGGGATGGGGGAGAGAAAACCTGGGGATGGGGGAGAGAAGCAGGGGGGAGAGAAACCATGGGGGTGGGGGAGAGAAGCAGGGGGGTGGGGGAGAAAACATGGGGATGGGGGAGAGAAACCTGGGGATGGGGGACTGAAAACCTGGGGATGGGGGAGAGAAAACCTGGGGATGGGGGAGAGAAACCTGGGGATGGGGGACAGAAAACCTGGGGATGGGGGAGAGAAAACCTGGGAATGGGGGAGAGAAAACCTGGGGATGGGGGAGAGAAGCAGGGGGGAGAGAAACCTGGGGATGGGGGAGAGAAAACCTGGGGATGGGGGAGAGAAAACCTGGGGATGGGGGAGAGAAAACCTGGGGATGGGGGAGAGAAAACCTGGGGATGGGGGAGAGAAGCAGGGGGGTGGGGGAGAGAAAACCTGGGGATGGGGGAGAGAAAACCTGGGGATGGGGGAGAGAAGCAGGGGGGAGAGAAACCTGGGGATGGGGGAGAGAAAACCTGGGGATGGGGGAGAGAAGCAGGGGGGAGAGAAACCTGGGGATGGGGGAGAGAAAACCTGGGGATAGGGGACAGAAAACCTGGGGATGGGGGAGAGAAGCAGGGGGGTGGGGGAGAGAAAACCTGGGGATGGGGGAGAGAAACCTGGGGATGGGGGACTGAAAACCTGGGGATGGGGGACAGAAAACCTGGGGATGGGGGAGAGAAGCAGGGGGGAGAGAAACCTGGGGATGGGGGAGAGAAAACCTGGGGATGGGGGAGAGAAAACCTGGGGATGGGGGAGAGAAAACCTGGGAATGGGGGAGAGAAAACCTGGGGATGGGGGAGAGAAGCAGGGGGGTGGGGGAGAGAAAACCTGGGGATGGGGGAGAGAAGCAGGGGGGAGAGAAACCTGGGGATGGGGGAGAGAAGCAGGGGGGAGAGAAACCATGGGGGTGGGGGAGAGAAAACATGGGGATGGGGGAGAGAAACCTGGGGATGGGGGAGAGAAAACCTGGGGATGGGGGAGAGAAACCTGGGGATGGGGGAGAGAAGCAGGGGGGAGAGAAACCATGGGGGTGGGGGAGAGAAGCAGGGGGGTGGGGGAGAAAACATGGGGATGGGGGAGAGAAAACATGGGGATGGGGGAGAGAAAACCTGGGGATGGGGGAGAGAAACCTGGGGATGGGGGAGAAGCAGGGGGGTGGGGGAGAAAACATGGGGATGGGGGAGAGAAACCTGGGGATGGGGGAGAGAAACCTGGGGATGGGGGAGAGAAGCAGGGGGATGGGGGAGAGAAAACATGGGGATGGGGTAGAGAAAACATGGGGATGGGGTAGAGAAAACATGGGGATGGGGTAGAGAAAACATGGGGATGGGGTAGAGAAACCTGGGGATGGGGGAGAGAAGCAGGGGGATGGGGGAGAGAAGCAGGGGGATGGGGGAGAGAAAACATGGGGATGGGGTAGAGAAAACATGGGGATGGGGTAGAGAAAACATGGGGATGGGGGAGAGAAAACATGGGGATGGGGGAGAGAAAACATGGGGATGGGGGAGAGAAACATGGGGATGGGGTAGAGAAAACATGGGGATGGGGGAGAGAAACAGCGGAGAGTAGAAGCAGGGGGGAGAAGTATGGGAGAATAAGTATGGGGGAGAGAAGCAGGGGGGAGAGAAACATGGGGATGGGGGAGAGAAACAGCGGAGAGTAGAAGCAGGGGGAGAGAAGTTTGGTGGAGAGAAGCAGGGGGGAGAAGTATGGGAGAATAAGTATGGGGGAGAGAAGCAGGGGATAATGTAATACTCTTCTATTTTAGTGTGTGGCTGCGCACACTATCTCAGCAGTGATGGAGAAGTATTTGAGAATGGAAAAGGCAAATGCCGAACAGGACCCTGGACACAATTCTAACCCAGATGAAGGCCCTAGTATGAGAGGTCAACTAAAGAAAAAAGACAAGACTGTGAGCTCAAGGCAATACAGTGAAAGCGATCTTTCATTTGGATTTACTTTCAGTGGGGATGCGACAGCACCAACACCACTGTGCTTGGTGTATGGTGAGAAGCTATCCAATAGCGCCATGGTGCCAAGCAAGCTTAAAGTGACCCTGTCGCCCCCATTGTGCATTCTGACATCTCTACACAGGTGTAAAAGGGTAAATTTAGTATTTTTCATACCTTATTTCATATCATACGTCATGGTGCTTGTTCAAGTAAAAAGTCATCTTTTATCAGCTGCAGATTGTATTAAGTGCAGATAGAGTTAAGTGGGTGGAGCCTCGCGGCATTAGAAAAATCAACAGGAGGGGTAATATTCCAGGTCACATCGGAATATCTTGATACAAGTGGGCTTACATGGGTAAAGTGCACAGGTGTCTGTAGTGATGGAGCCGCAGCCATGGTCGGGCGCATCAAAGGCTTTGTAAGTAGGGTTAAAGAAAGAAACCCAGATGTTCTTGTTACCCACTGTTTCTTGCACCGTGAGGCCCTCGTTGCAAAGACCTTACCAGCAGATCTAGCTCCTGTGTTGGATGAAGTTGTGCGCATAGTGAACTTTGTGAAGACGCGACCTTTGAGATGTCGCTTATTTGCGTCTTTGTGTACAGAAATGGGAGCGGAACATAAAATCTTATTGTTCCACACGGAGGTCAGGTGGCTGTCACCGAGCAAAGTGCTGGACCGTGTGTATGAGTTGCGAGAGGAACTTAAAATATTTCTGACAAACGAGAGGTCCGATTATTCAAAGCTGCGTGCAAGTGACGAGTGGTGTGCAAGTGACGAGTGGTGTGCAAGTGACGAGTGGTGTGCAAGTGACGAGTGGTGTGCAAGTGACGAGTGGTGTGCAAGTGACGAGTGGTGTGCAAGTGACGAGTGGTGTGCAAGTGACGAGTGGTGTGCAAGTGACGAGTGGTGTGCAAGTGACGAGTGGTGTGCAAGTGACGAGTGGTGTGCAAGTGACGAGTGGTGTGCAAGTGACGAGTGGTGTGCAAGTGACGAGTGGTGTGCAAGTGACGAGTGGTGTGCAAGTGACGAGTGGTGTGCAAAGCGACGAGTGGTGTGCAAAGCGACGAGTGGTGTGCAAAGCGACGAGTGGTGTGCAAGTGACGAGTGGTGTGCAAAGCGACGAGTGGTGTGCAAAGCGACGAGTGGTGTGCAAGTGACGAGTGGTGTGCAAAGCGACGAGTGGTGTGCAAAGCTGACTGCAAGGCCGAAATGAAAACCTGCTTACAAGCACTGATAAAATGAACGGATTCCGTTTAAAGGTGCAGCTCTGGCAGCCACATGTGCAGGGTAGCAACCTTCAGATGTTCCCGCTCACCGAGAAACTGCATGATGACTGTCGGTTGGTTGGTGGTGTGCCCCGGGATTTTTTAAGTATAAAGTGTGCGCCGCGGCTCAAAAAAGGTTGAAAATCACTGTACTAGAGAAACTAAGGACATAGGAACCCTCATCATTTCTATGCTGGTGGTAGCACATGGGGGAGATGGGACAGCAGTGTATACAGTGGGGTCAGCAGGGGGCGCTGGCGTGGCCCCACCGTATACAGTGAGGTCAGCAGGGGGCACTGGTGTGACCGCACCGTGTACAGCAGGGTTAGAGAAACCAAAGAAACTCTTCATCTCCAGCTGCAACTGGAAAAATGTGAGATACCCAGCGCGGCGGGGGTCGCCCAGCTCTCCCAGCGCGGCGGGGGTCGCCCAGCTCTCCCAGCGCGGCGGGGGTCGCCCAGCTCTCCCAGCGCGGCGGGGGTCGCCCAGCTCTCCCAGCGCGGCGGGGGTCGCCCAGCTCTCCCAGCGCGGCGGGGGTCGCCCAGCTCTCCCAGCG
This sequence comes from Dendropsophus ebraccatus, assembly GCF_027789765.1. Lineage (NCBI taxonomy): Eukaryota > Metazoa > Chordata > Amphibia > Anura > Hylidae > Dendropsophus > Dendropsophus ebraccatus. The sequence goes on along the minus strand of NC_091454.1, from coordinate 1,359,929 downwards.
CGGCGGGGGTCGCCCAGCTCTCCCAGCTCGGCGGGGGTCGCCCAGCTCTCCCAGCGCGGCGGGGGTCGTACTTGTGTGACCTCATGAATGATGCAGATGATGGCAGCAGCCGCTCTCTCTACATTACTGTTACACTGATCGCTGCCACTAACAGGACGGCATGCTGCTCCGGAGGGACGAGGGAATGAGGAGAGAATATCAATCATCACAGACCAGCTGCCACACAGCATTATGGGAAAGGCTGCGCCACACATCAAAGATAGCGAGGGGGGCTCTCTAATACCCCCCCCCCCCCCAGGGCACCACAGTGGGGGGGGGGGGGCGCTCTCCAATACCCCCCCCCCCCCGGGCACCACAGCGAGAGGGACACTCTCCAATACCCACAACCCACCCCCACCCGCCCCCGGGCATCATAGCAAGAGGGGGCGCTCTCCCATACCCCCGGGCAGCACAGAGAGGAGGGGGCGCTCTCCCATACCCCCGGGCAGCACAGAGAGGAGGGAGGGCGATCTCCCATACCCCCGGGCACCACAGAGAGGAGGGGGCGCTCTCCCATACCCCCGGGCACCACAGAGAGGAGGGGGGCACTCTTCCATACCTCCGGGCAGCACAGAGAGGAGGGGGCGCTCTCCCATACCTCCGGGCAGCACAGAAAGGAGGGGGCGCTCTCCCATACCTCCGGGCAGCACAGAGAGGTGGGGGGCACTCTCCCATACCCCCGGGCACCACAGAGAGGTGGGGGGCACTCTCCCATACCCCCGGGCACCACAGAGAGGAGGGGGGCACTCTCCCATACCTCCGGGCAGCACAGAGAGGAGGGGGCGCTCTCCCATACCCCCGGGCAGCACAGAGAGGAGGGAGGGCGATCTCCCATACCCCCGGGCAGCACAGACAGGAGGGGGCGCTCTTCCATACCTCCGGGCAGCACAGAGAGGAGGGGGCGCTCTCCCATACCCCCGGGCACCACAGAGAGGTGGGGGGCACTCTCCCATACCCCCGGGCACCACAGAGAGGTGGGGGGCACTCTCCCATACCCCCGGGCACCACAGAGAGGAGGGGGGCACTCTCCCATACCCCCGGGCACCACAGAGAGGAGGGGGCGCTCTCCCATACCCCCGGGCACCACAGAGAGGAGGGGGGCGCTCTCCCATACCCCCGGGCACCACAGAGAGGAGGGGGGCGCTCTCCCATACCCCCGGGCACCACAGAGAGGAGGGGGGCGCTCTCCCATACCCCCGGGCACCACAGAGAGGAGGGGGGCGCTCTCCCATACCCCCGGGCACCACAGAGAGGAGGGGGGCACTCTTCCATACCCCCGGGCACCACAGAGAGGAGGGGGCGCTCTCCCATACCCCCGGGCACCACAGAGAGGAGGGGGGCGCTCTCCCATACCCCCGGGCACCACAGAGAGGAGGGGGGCGCTCTCCCATACCCCCGGGCACCACAGAGAGGAGGGGGGCGCTCTCCCATACCCCCGGGCACCACAGAGAGGAGGGGGGCGCTCTCCCATACCCCCGGGCACCACAGAGAGGAGGGGGGCACTCTTCCATACCCCCGGGCACCACAGAGAGGAGGGGGCGCTCTCCCATACCCCCGGGCAGCACAGAGAGGAGGGGGCGCTCTCTCATATCTTAGGAAACTACATACCTACAATTCACTAAACAGGAGAGGACCCCGAGTGTGAGGAGCCACAGAGACCCCCAACCTCCCCCTCCTCACATTACACAGGAGGAGAGGACCCAGAGCGTGAGGAGCCGCAAAGACCCCCAACCTCCCCCTCCTCACATTACACAGGAGGAGGGGACCCCAGTGTGTACACTATATGTAACAGTGCCCAGTATACCGCACTGCGGGGAGCCGTATACACAGTGGTAGCCGACTCCTGACCTCTGTACACATGACATGGAGGTCGGCTCGAGCACACAGCACGAGGAGCAGCTGACTGCAGCCCGGGGCTCCTGACCCATTATATATATATATATATATATTATAAAGCCTCCCTGATCAGCAGTCATGTGACATGCACCCCCTAATATATAACGAGGAGTATAATCATCAATTATACCCGCCCCGGCTGTATAGTAATGTAAAGGCGTGGCCCCCCTACGAGAACACAAAGCAGCCCGGGGTGCGAGGGATCAGGGTGACGAGGTGGGGGCAGCAATACACGGCCATATCCAGGCAGCCATTGAAGAGTTGACATAGATAGGCAACGCCAACCATTGGCAGCCCCGCCATCCCCAGCAACAACGAGAAAAAGCAGAACCGCCATGGATTACAGCATGGGGTGCCCGGGAACTACAGGGGTGTGCGGGGTGCCCCCCATACTCTGTCACCACACATGATCCCTGGGCAGTATAAGACCCCAGCTCACCAGTAAACATTTGGTCGGCCCCAAATCTTGTACCGGTGGGAAAGAGTTAAAGGTGCAGCCGGCGCTTGTATGAAAAACAGCATCTGCTGAGGACGTGATGTGTGGGAGCGAAGAGCTTAGCGTGTGACATCACTGCATAATCACTGTGCCCCCCCATACTGTGCCACCATACTGCTGAGAGTGTGACACCACCGCGTATCACTGCATAATCACTGTGCCCCCTATACTGTCCCCCACAGCAGCAGTGCACACCCCTATACTGATCCCTGGCAGCAGCAGCAGTGCACACCCCCTATACTGTCCCCCACAGCAGCAGTGCACACCCCCTATACTGTACCCCAGCGGCAGTGCACACCACCTATACTGTCCCCTGGCAGCAGCAGCAGTGCACACCCCCTATACTGTACCCCAGCGGCAGTGCACACCACCTATACTGTCCCCTGGCGGCAGCAGCAGTGCACACCCCCTATACTGTCCCCCACAGCAGCAGTGCACACCCCCTATACTGTACCCCAGCGGCAGTGCACACCACCTATACTGTCCCCTGGCGGCAGCAGCAGTGCACACCCCCTATACTGTCCCCCGGCGGCAGCAGCAATGCACACCACCTATACTGTCCCCCGGCGGCAGCAGCAGCAGCACACACCCCCTATACTGCCCCCCACAGCAGCGCACACCCCCTATACTGCCCCCCACAGCAGCGCACACCCCCTATACTGCCCCCCACAGCAGCGCACACCCCCTATACTGCCCCCCAGCGGCAGCAGCAGCACAAACCCCATATACTGTCCCCCGGTGGTGGCAGCAGCAGTGCACACCCCCTATACTGCTCCCTAGCGGCAGCAGTGCACACCCCCTATACTGTCCCCCACAGCAGCAGTGCACACCCCCTATACTGCTCCCTAGCGGCAGCAGTGCATACCCCCTATACTGTCCCCCACAGCAGCAGTGCACACCCCCTATACTGTCCCCCACAGCAGCAGTGCACACCCCCTATACTGCTCCCTAGCGGCAGCAGTGCATACCCCCTATACTGTCCCCCACAGCAGCAGTGCACACCCCCTATACTGTCCCCCACAGCAGCAGTGCACACCCCCTATACTGCTCCCTAGCGGCAGCAGTGCATACCCCCTATACTGTCCCCCACAGCAGCAGTGCACACCCCCTATACTGCTCCCTAGCGGCAGCAGTGCATACCCCCTATACTGTCCCCTACAGCAGCAGTGCATACCCCCTATACTGTCCCCTACAGCAGCAGTGCATACCCCCTATACTGTCCCCCACAGCAGCAGTGCACACCCCCTATACTGTCCCCCACAGCAGCAGTGCACACCCCCTATACTGTCCCCCACAGCAGCAGTGCATACCCCCTATACTGTCCCCCACAGCAGCAGTGCACACCCCCTATACTGTCCCCTACAGCAGCAGTGCACACCCCCTATACTGCTCCCTAGCGGCAGCAGTGCATACCCCCTATACTGTCCCCCACAGCAGCAGTGCATACCCCCTATACTGTCCCCTACAGCAGCAGTGCATACCCACTATACTGCTCCCTAGTGGCAGCAGTGCACACCCCCTATACTGTCCCCCACAGCAGCAGTGCACACCCCCTATACTGTCCCCCACAGCAGCAGTGCACACCCCCTATACTGTCCCCCACAGCAGCAGTGCATACCCCCTATACTGTCCCCCACAGCAGCAGTGCACACCCCCTATACTGCTCCCTAGCGGCAGCAGCAGGGAAAAATTTTTGGAAAAAAATGTACCAACCCAAAAAATCTTTAAGAAATGTAGAATTGAATTTTGATATGAATTTTACAAGTTTTGCTTATGAATATACATTATGGGCAACATTCTAATAGGACACTGGCCGTATTAGATAAGGGTGGTCGGGGAATATATCAGTAATAGGACACTGGCCCTATTAGATAAGGGTGGTCGGGGAATATATCAGTAATAGGATATTGGCCGTATTAGATAAGGGTGGTCGGGGAATATATCAGTAATAGGACACTGGCCCTATTACATAAGGGTGGTCGGGGAATATATCAGTAATAGGACACTGGCCCTATTACATAAGGGTGGTCGGGGATATATCAGTAATAGGACACTGGCCCTATTACATAAGGGTGGTCGGGGATATATATCAGTAATAGGACACTGGCCCTATTACATAAGGGTGGTCGGGGAATATATCAGTAATAGGACACTGGCCCTATTAGATAAGGGTGGTCGGGGAATATATCAGTAATAGGACACTGGCCCTATTAGATAAGGGTGGTCGGGGAATATATCAGTAATAGGACACTGGCCCTATTACATAAGGGTGGTCGGGGAATATATCAGTAATAGGACACTGGGCCTACTACATAAGGGTGGTCGGGGAATATATCAGTAATAGGACACTGGGCCTACTACATAAGGGTGGTCGGGGAATATATCAGTAATAGGACACTGGCCCTATTACATAAGGGTGGTCGGGGATATATCAGTAATAGGACACTGGCCCTATTATATAAGGGTGGTCAGGGAATATATCAGTAATAGGACACTGGCCCTATTACATAAGGGTGGTCGGGGAATATATCAGTAATAGGACACTGGCCCTATTATATAAGGGTGGTCAGGGAATATATCAGTAATAGGACACTGGCCCTATTACATGAGGGTGGTCGGGGAATATATCAGTAATAGGACACTGGCCCTATTACATGAGGGTGGTCGGGAATATATCAGTAATAGGACACTGGCCCTATTACATAAGGGTGGTCGGGGAATATATCAGTAATAGGACACTGGCCCTATTACATAAGGGTGGTCGGGAATATATCAGTAATAGGACTATTGGCCGTATTACATAAGGGTGGTCAGGGAATATATCAGTAATAGGACACTGGCCCTATTACATAAGGGTGGTCGGGGAATATATCAGTAATAGGACACTGGCCCTATTATATAAGGGTGGTCAGGGAATATATCAGTAATAGGACACTGGCCCTATTACATGAGGGTGGTCGGGGAATATATCAGTAATAGGACACTGGCCCTATTACATAAGGGTGGTCGGGAATATATCAGTAATAGGACACTGGCCCTATTACATAAGGGTGGTCGGGAATATATCAGTAATAGGACACTGGCCCTATTACATAAGGGTGGTCAGGAATATATCAGTAATAGGACACTGGCCCTATTACATAAGGGTGGTCGGGGAATATATCAGTAATAGGACACTGGCCCTATTACATAAGGGTGGTCGGGGATATATATCAGTAATAGGACACTGGCCCTATTACATAAGGGTGGTCGGGGAATATATCAGTAATAGGACACTGGCCCTATTAGATAAGGGTGGTCGGGGATCTATCAGTAATAGGACACTGGCCCTATTACATAAGGGTGGTCGGGAATATATCAGTAATAGGACACTGGCCCTATTACATAAGGGTGGTCGGGGAATATATCAGTAATAGGACACTAGCCCTATTACATAAGGGTGGTCGGGAATATATCAGTAATAGGACACTGGCCCTATTACATAAGGGTGGTCGGGGATATATCAGTAATAGGACACTGGCCCTATTACATAAGGGTGGTCGGGGATATATCAGTAATAGGACACTGGCCCTATTACATAAGGGTGGTCGGGGGATATATCAGTAATAGTACACTGGCCCTATTACATAAGGGTGGTCGGGAATATATCAGTAATAGGACACTGGCCCTATTACATAAGGGTGGTCGGGGAATATATCAGTAATAGGACACTGGCCCTATTACATAAGGGTGGTCGGGGATATATCAGTAATAGGACACTGGCCCTATTACATAAGGGTGGTCGGGGAATATATCAGTAATAGGACACTGGCCCTATTAGATAAGGGTGGTCGGGGAATATATCAGTAATAGGACACTGGGTGGTCGGGGAATATATCAGTAATAGGACACTGGGTGGTCGGGGAGAGGCTGTCAGTCACTATTTGGCAGTTTGCTTCTGAGCTGGAAGAGTCCATTGTGTGGGGGGAGATCTGTGCTGGTCTCTTCCTGGATGCTGGATGACTGTATATGAGCAGCAGTGTAATATGGAGATATCCTGTGTAATATAGAGGAGGAGGAGGAGGAGACATAAGTAGTGTAGCTGTAACCTCTGTCTTCAGTGCGGGGTTTTCTCTCTGGGAGAAGATTGTGTGTTTTTCTTCACTGTTCTATGGCAGCAGCTGTGTGTGTGTGTGCTATGGCTGCAGTAGGCTGTGTGGTTGTGTGTGCGTGCTATTGCGTGACCCCTCTCTATATCACTCTGTGTGACCCCGCTCTATATCACTCTGTGTGACCCCGCTCTATATCACTCTGTGTGACCCCGCTCTATATCACTCTGTGTGACCCCGCTCTATATCACTCTGTGTGACCCCGCTCTATATCACTCTGTGTGACCCCGCTCTATATCACTCTGTGTGACCCCGCTCTATATCACTCTGTGTGACCCCGCTCTATATCACTCTGTGTGACCCCGCTCTATATCACCCTGTGTGACCCCGCTCTATATCACTCTGTGTGACCCCGCTCTATATCACTCTGTGTGACCCCGCTCTATATCACTCTGTGTGACCCCGCTCTATATCACTCTGTGTGACCCCGCTCTATATCACTCTGTGTGACCCCGCTCTATATCACTCTGTGTGACCCCCCTCTATATCACTCTGTGTGACCCCGCTCTATATCACTCTGTGTGACCTCTCTCTATATCACTATGTGTGACCCCTCTCTATATCACTATGTGTGACCCCTCTATATCACTATGTGTGACCCCTCTCTATATCACTATGTGTGACCCCTCTCTATATCACTATGTGTGACCCCTCTATATCACTATGTGTGACCCCTCTCTATATCACTCTGTGTGACCCCGCTCTATATCACTATGTGTGACCCCGCTCTATATCACTCTGTGTGACCCCGCTCTATATCACTCTGTGTGACCTCTCTATATCACTATGTGTGACCCCTCTCTATATCACTATGTGTGACCTCTCTCTATATCACTATGTGTGACCTCTCTATATCACTATGTGTGACCCCTCTCTATATCACTATGTGTGACCTCTCTCTATATCACTATGTGTGACCCCTCTCTATATCACTATGTGTGACCCCTCTCTATATCACTCTGTGTGACCTCTCTATATCACTATGTGTGACCCCTCTCTATATCACTATGTGTGACCCCTCTCTATATCACTATGTGTGACCCCTCTATATCACTCTGTGTGACCCCTCTGTATATCACTATGTGTGACCTCTCTATATCACTCTGTGTGACCCCTCTGTATATCACTATGTGTGACCCCCCTCTATATCACTATGTGTGACCCCTCTCTATATCACTATGTGTGACCCCTCTCTATATCACTATGTGTGACCCCTCTCTATATCACTATGTGTGACCCCTCTCTATATCACTATGTGTGACCCCTCTCTATATCACTATGTGTGACCCCTCTCTATATCACTATGTGTGACCCCTCTCTATATCACTATGTGTGACCCCTCTCTATATCACTATGTGTGACCCCTCTCTATATCACTATGTGTGACCTCTCTCTATATCACTATGTGTGACCCCTCTCTATATCACTATGTGTGACCCCCTGTATATCACTATGTGTGACCCCTCTCTATATCACTATGTGTGACCCCTCTCTATATCACTATGTGTGACCCCCTGTATATCACTATGTGTGACCCCCTGTATATCACTATGGCTGACCTCTATATCACAGGGATCGGGCAGTGCTACCAGTGTTTCTTTTAGTATGGTGAATACTTAGTTAGAAACATAGAAGATGTCAGCAGGAAAAGCCCCCCTGCTCCATCTAGTCTAGTTCTGAGTTGTTCAGGACATGGAGGCTGGAGACTGGCTGCATCCACAGGAGAAAGTGCTTTATATCTTTCCTTATTCCCTCAGAAGTCGCCCCAGGATCATGTAGGACATTATGGAGAAGCTGCTGAGCCAGTGTGATAGATATCTCCCCTGGTATATGACCGGCCATTTATCAAGGAGCAGGAGTCCGAGTCGGGAGTCGGTCCTGATAAAATTCAGGCGTCTGAGTCGGAGCTGCGGCTTACAGACTCCACAGCCCTGGGTGGCAGCAGCAGTGCACACCCCCTATAATGACCGCCGGCAGCAGCAGCAGTGCACACCCCTATACTGTCCCCCAGCGGCAGCAGCAGTGCACACCCCCTATACTGTCCCCCGGCGGCAGCAGCAGTGCACACCCCCTATACTGTCCCCCGGCAGCACACACCCCCTATACTGCCCCCCACAGCAGTGCACACCCCCTATACTGTCCCCCGGCGGCAGCAGCAGTGCACACCCCCTATACTGTCCCCCGGCGGTACACACCCCCTATACTGTCCCCCGGCGGTACACACCCCCTATACTGCCCCCCACAGCAGTGCACACCCCCTATACTGCCCCCCACAGCAGTGCACACCCCCTATACTGCCCCCCACAGCAGTGCACACCCCCTATACTGCCCCCCACAGCAGTGCACACCCCCTATACTGCCCCCCACAGCAGTGCACACCCCCTATACTGCCCCCACAGCAGTGCACACCCCCTATACTGCCCCCACAGCAGTGCACACCCCCTATACTGCCCCCCACAGCAGTGCACACCCCTATACTGCCCCCCACAGCAGTGCACACCCCCTATACTGCCCCCCCACAGCAGTGCACACCCCCTATACTGCCCCCCACAGCAGTGCACACACCCTATACCGCCCCCCACAGCAGTGCACACCCCCTATACTGCCCCCCACAGCAGTGCACACCCCCTATACTGCCCCCAGGCGGCAGCAGCTGTGCACACCCCCTTATACTGCCCCCCCAGCAGCTGTGCACACCCCCTATACTGCCCCCCACAGCAGTGCACACCCCCTATACTGCCCCCCACAGCAGTGCACACCCCCTATACTGCCCCCAGGCGGCAGCAGCTGTGCACACCCCTTTATACTGCCCCCCCAGCAGCTGTGCACACCCCCTTATACTGCCCCCCCCAGCAGCTGTGCACACCCCCTTATACTGCCCCCCCCCAGCAGCTGTGCACACCCCCTTATACTGCCCCCCCCAGCAGCTGTGCACACCCCCTTATACTGCCCCCCCCAGCAGCTGTGCACACCCCCTTATACTGCCCCCCCCAGCAGCTGTGCACACCCCCTTATACTGCCCCCCCAGCAGCTGTGCACACCCCCTTATACTGCCCCCCCCAGCAGCTGTGCACACCCCCCTTATACTGCCCCCCCCAGAAGCTGTGCACACCCCCTTATACTGCCCCCCCCAGCAGCTGTGCACACCCCCTTATACTGCCCCCCCAGCAGCTGTGCACACCCCCTTATACTGCCCCCCCCAGCAGCTGTGCACACCCCCTACACTGCCCCCAGGCGGCAGCAGCTGTGCACACCCCCTTATACTGCCCCCCCCCCAGCAGCTGTGCACACCCCCTTATACTGCCCCCCCCAGCAGCTGTGCACACCCCCTTATACTGCCCCCAGGCGGCAGCAGCTGTGCACACCCCCTTATACTGCCCCCAGGCGGCAGCAGCTGTGCACACCCCCTTATACTGCCCCCCCCAGCAGCTGTGCACACCCCCTTATACTGCCCCCCCCAGCAGCTGTGCACACACCCTTATACTGCCCCCCCCAGCAGCTGTGCACACCCCCTTATACTGCCCCCCCCAGCAGCTGTGCACACCCCCTTATACTGCCCCCCCCAGCAGCTGTGCACACCCCCTTATACTGCCCCCCCCAGCAGCTGTGCACACCCCCTTATACTGCCCCCCCCAGCAGCTGTGCACACCCCCTTATACTGCCCCCCCCCCAGCAGCTGTGCACACCCCCTTATACTGCCCCCCCCAGCAGCTGTGCACACCCCCTTATACTGCCCCCAGGCGAGGGCAGCTGTGCACACCCCCTTATACTGCCCCCCCCAGCAGCTGTGCACACCCCCTTATCCGGCCCCCCCCCCGCAGCTGTGCACACCCCCTTATACTGCCCCCCCCAGCAGCTGTGCACACCCCCTACACTGCCCCCAGGCGGCAGCAGCTGTGCACACCCCCTTATACTGCCCCCCCCCAGCAGCTGTGCACACCCCCTTATACTGCCCCCCCCAGCAGCTGTGCACACCCCCTTATACTGCCCCCCCCAGAAGCTGTGCACACCCCCTTATACTGCCCCCCCCAGCAGCTGTGCACACCCCCTACACTGCCCCCCAGCGGCAGCAGCAGCGCACACCCCCTACACTGCCCCCCAGCGGCAGCAGCAGCAGCAGCGCACACCCCCTACACTGTACCTCGGCGGCAACAGCAGCGCACACCCCCTATACTGTCCCCCGGCGGCAGCAGCGCCACACACCCGCTATACTGTCCCCCACAGCAGCGCCACACACCCCCTATACTGTCCCCCACAGCAGCGCCACACACCCCCTATACTGTCCCCCACCCAGATGACACCAGAACTACTATACAGCAGCACCCGTCCAACCACCAGGCACAGCCCCTCCATACCTCTGGGCCACCCAGTACCCACAAAAACCCAGCGCCTGGCAGTCATCATCCCCGCACACAGCCCCCGTGCCCGGTCGGCATCATCCCCGCACACAGCCCCCGTGCCCAGTCGGCATCATCCCCGCACACAGCCCCCGTGCCCGGTCGGCATCATCCCCGCACACAGCCCCCGTGCCCGGTCGGCATCATCCCCGCACACAGCCCCCGTGCCCGGTCGGCATCATCCCCGCACACAGCCCCCGTGCCCGGTCGGAATCATCCCCGCACACAGCCCCCGTGCCCGGTCGGAATCATCCCCGCACACAGCCCCCGTGCCCGGTCGGAATCATCCCCGCACACAGCCCCCGTGCCCGGTCGGAATCATCCCCGCACACAGCCCCCGTGCCCGGTCGGCATCATCCCCGCACACAGCCCCCGTGCCCGGTCGGCATCATCCCCGCACACAGCCCCCGTGCCCGGTCGGCATCATCCCCGCACACAGCCCCTGTGCACACAGCCCAGGGTCGTCACTCACCAGACACGACAGGCGCCACAACATGAAGAAGCGGAGCGAGCAGAGAGCTGACTGACAGATCGAGCCGTGTGTGACGAGGATGTGAGAGGAGGCTGCAAACAGAGCATGCTCACTACACCCAGCTACATGTGATGTCTCCCCTCACAGCCAGAGCATGCTCACTACACCCAGCTACATGTGATGTCTCCCCTCACAGCCAGAGCATGCTCACTACACCCAGCTACATGTGATGTCTCCCCTCACAGCCAGAGCATGCTCACTACACCCAGCTACATGTGATGTCTCCCCTCACAGCCAGAGCATGCTCACTACACCCAGCTACATGTGATGTCTCCCCTTACAGCCAGAGCATGCTCACTACACCCACAGCTACATGTGATGTCTCCACTCACAGCCAGAGCATGCTCACTACACCCAGCTACATGTGATGTCTCTACTCACAGCAAGAGCATGCTCACTACACCCAGCTACATGTGATGTCCTGTATACAGGCCCCGCACTAGGAAGGCCCTCCCTACCTCTAGGACCGCAGGAAGCATGCCCATTGTGTGGGGGTGACAAGCACTCCCATCAGGCACGATGTGTCAGTCTCCACTGGGGATCCGGCATTCTATTCCTCACACAGGATAGCAGCGACTACAGATGATGACAACACTGACAGCCGCCTGTTCCCAGCATCCAGACCCCCCAGGGTTAATCCTCCGGAGGTGGGGGCACGGCCACACATCCCATCTATGATAGCGGCCCGCAGGACGGGAGGAGCAGACGTTGCCATACACCGGTCATGTGACACCCACCTAAAAACATCAGAGGATCGTGCAGCAGCAGTGGCGGGGGACTGGCACAACCACGGGGAAACTTCCGCAACCAGCGATGGAATGGTTGCCATGACTTCACCGAGCGGAGGGAGAGAACGTGCAAGAGGAGACGGACGCTATTTAAAGAGACAGCACCGTGTCCAGGGAAGGAGATAGGGGGGATATATATATATATATATCTATCGAGAGAGAGAGAGAAAGGAGGGGGGAGATCGATACACATAGATACATACATATCTATCTCTCTCTCTCAGGAGAAGGGCAGTAATCTCCCCCCCCCCCCCCCCATTCATATCAGCCAAAACACCGCACCGTCCTCATATATACAGTACAAGCCTTAATACATACCTAACAAGGATACATGGCTAGAGTGTAATACTGCAGAGCGTTATATCAGATATCAGTCACATATCAGTACTGGAGTGTTATATGAGGAGCGGCTGATATCAGTCACATAGGATGTAATAGGAGGTTATATCAGTACTGGAGCGTTATATGAGGAGCGGCTGATATCAGTCACATATGATGTAATAGGAGGATATATCAGTGCTGGAGCGTTATAAGAGGAGCGGCTGATATCAGTCACATAGGATGTAATAGGAGGATATATCAGTGCTGGAGCGTTATAAGAGGAGCGGCTGATATCAGTCACATATGATGTAATAGGAGGTTATGTCAGTACTGGAGCGTTATAAGAGGAGCGGCTGATATCAGTCACATAGGATGTAATAGGAGGTTATATCAGTACTGGAGCGTTATATGAGGAGCGGCTGATATCAGTCACATAGGATGTAATAGGAGGTTATATCAGTACTGGAGCGTTATATGAGGAGCGGCTGATATCAGTCACATATGATGTAATAGGAGGATATATCAGTGCTGGAGCGTTATAAGAGGAGCGGCTGATATCAGTCACATAGGATGTAATAGGAGGATATATCAGTGCTGGAGCGTTATAAGAGGAGCGGCTGATATCAGTCACATATGATGTAATAGGAGGTTATGTCAGTACTGGAGCGTTATAAGAGGAGCGGCTGATATCAGTCACATAGGATGTAATGTCTGGAGGATATATCAGTGATGGAGCGTTATAAGAGGAGCGGCTGATATCAGTCACATATGATGTAATAGGAGGTTATATCAGTGCTGGAGCGTTATAAGAGGAGCGGCTGATATCAGTCACATATGATGTAATAGGAGGATATATCAGTACTGGAGCGTTATAAGAGGAGCGGCTGATATCAGTCACATATGATGTAATAGGAGGATATATCAGTACTGGAGCGTTATAAGAGGAGCGGCTGATATCAGTCATATGGTGTAATAGGAGGTTATATCAGTACTGGAGCGTTATAAGGGGAGCGGCTGATATCAGTCACATATGATGTAATAGGAGGTTATATCAGTGCTGGAGCGTTATAAGAGGAGCGGCTGATATCAGTCACATATGATGTAATAGGAGAATATATCAGTACTGGAGCGTTATAAGAGGAGCGGCTGATATCAGTCATATATGATGTAATAGGAGGATATATCAGTACTGGAGTGTTATAAGAGGAGCGGCTGATATCAGTCATATATGATGTAATAGGAGGATATATCAGTACTGGAGCGTTATAAGGGGAGCGGCTGATATCAGTTGGGGGATCTGATGGCCTACTTTCTCCTCACACTTTGGTTGCATGCAGTATCGGCGCCCCCTGCTGGCTGTGATGGTTGCACAAAATGTGTATCTGCCTGTAAGTAGGTCAGACAGTACGTAGAAACAGGACCCCCCTGTACACAGCACTGTCACTAGGACCCCCCCCCCCCCGTACACAGCGCTGTCACTGGGACCCCCCCCCCGTACACAGCACTGTCACTAGGACTCCCCCCCCCCCCCTGTACACAGCACTGTCACTAGGACTCCCCCCCCCCCCCCCCGTACACAGCACTGTCACTAGGACCCCCCCCCTGTACACAGCACTGTCACTAGGACTCCCCCCCCCCCCCGTACACAGCACTGTCACTAGGACTCCCCCCTGTACACAGCACTGTCACTAGGACCCCCCCCGTACACAGCACTGTCACTAGGACTCCCCCCCTGTACACAGCACTGTCACTAGGACCCCGCCCCCCTGTACACAGCACTGTCACTAGGACCCCCCCCCTGTACACAGCACTGTCACTAGGACCCCCCCCCCCGTACACAGCACTGTCACTAGGATCCCCCCCCCCCGTACACAGCACTGTCACTAGGACCCCCCCCTGTACACAGCACTGTCACTAGGACCCCCCCCCCCCCGTACACAGCGCTGTCACTAGGACCCCCCCCCCCCGTACACAGCACTGTCACTAGGACTCACCCCCTGTACACAGCACTGTCACTAGGTCTCCCCCCCTGTACACAGCACTGTCACTAGGACTCACCCCCTGTACACAGCACTGTCACTAGGACCCCGCCCCCTGTACACAGCACTGTCACTAGGACCCCGCCCCCTGTACACAGCACTGTCACTAGGACCCCCCCTGTACACAGCACTGTCACTAGTTCCCCCCCCCTGTACACAGCACTGTCACTAGGATCCCCCCCCCGTACACAGCACTGTCACTAGGATCCCCCCCCCGTACACAGCACTGTCACTAGGACCCCCCCCCTGTACACAGCACTGTCACTAGGACCCCCCCCCCCCGTACACAGCGCTGTCACTAGGACCCCCCCCCCGGTACACAGCACTGTCACTAGGACTCCCCCCCTGTACACAGCACTGTCACTAGGACTCCCCCCCCCCCCCGTACACAGCACTGTCACTAGGACCCCGCCCCCCCTGTACACAGCACTGTCACTAGGACCCCCCCCCCTGTACACAGCACTGTCACTAGGATCCCCCCCCCCCGTACACAGCACTGTCACTAGGACTCCCCCCCCCCCCCCCGTACACAGCACTGTCACTAGGACTCCCCCCCTGTACACAGCACTGTCACTAGGACTCCCCCCCCCTGTACACAGCACTGTCACTAGGACACCCCCGTACACAGCACTGTCCACTAGGACCCCCCCCCCCCCGTACACAGCACTGTCACTAGGTCTCCCCCCCCTGTACACAGCACTGTCACTAGGACCCCCCCCCCCGTACACAGCACTGTCCCTAGGACCCCCCCCCCTGTACACAGCACTGTCACTAGGACTCCCCCCCCTGTACACAGCACTGTCACTAGGACTCCCCCCCCTGTACACAGCACTGTCACTAGGACACCCCCGTACACAGCACTGTCACTAGGACTCCCCCCCCGTACACAGCACTGTCACTAGGACCCCCCCCCCCTGTACACAGCACTGTCACTAGGACCCCCCCCTGTACACAGCACTGTCTCTAGGACTCCCCCCCCCCTGTACACAGCACTGTCACTAGGACTCCCCCCCCTGTACACAGCACTGTCACTAGGACCCCCCCCCCCCGTACACAGCACTGTCACTAGGTCTCCCCCCCTGTACACAGCACTGTCACTAGGACCCCGCCCCCCTGTACACAGCACTGTCACTAGGACCCCCCCCCCGTACACAGCACTGTCACTGGGGACCCCCCCCCCCCCCTGTACACAACACTGTCACTGGGACCCCCCCCCTGTACACAGCACTGTCACTGGGACCCCCCCCCCCCCCCGTACACAGCGCTGTCACTAGGACCCCCCCCCCCCCCTGTACACAGCACTGTCACTAGGACCCCCCCTGTACACAGCACTGTCACTAGGACCCCCCACCCTGTACACAGCACTGTCACTGGGACCCCCCCCCTGTACACAGCACTGTCACTAGGACACCCCCCCCCCCTGTACACAGCACTGTCACTAGGACACCCCCCCCCCCTGTACACAGCACTGTCACTAGGACTCCCCCCCCTGTACACAGACCTGTCCTATTGTAGAGATGGCACAGACCACTAGAGGGCACCATGAGACCACACACAGGGCAGTCACCTGGCACTTCCTGCCCATACACCTGCGTGGCCTGGGAATGAACCAGCAGGCTTGGGTGAGCGGAACTGTGCGGGGGTCACTGAGCGCTCTATCTGGATGGATTACACCGCCTATTAGCTGCGGAGGTCCTACAGGGACAATGGCGGATCCCGGCACCAGGTTACATCTCCTCCGACTACAACCAATCCTCTCCCCTCCACAGGATAAGTAACGTCTGGACCCCGAGTACTGACACCATCACAGCCTGCACCCGGACCCCGAGTACTGACACCATCACAGCCTGCACCCGGACCCCGAGTACTGACACCATCACAGCCCGGACCCAGAGTACTGACACCATCACAGCCTGCACCCGGACCCCGAGTACTGACACCATCACAGCCCGGACCCAGAGTACTGACACCATCACAGCCTGCACCCGGACCCCGAGTACTGACACCATCACAGCCTGCACCCGGACCCCGAGTACTGACACCATCACAGCCTGCACCCGGACCCCGAGTACTGACACCATCACAGCCTGCACCGAGGGGCCGGACCCCGAGTACTGACACCATCACAGCCTGCACCCGGACCCCGAGTACTGACACCATCACAGCCTGCACCGAGGGGCCGGACCCCGAGTACTGACACCATCACAGCCTGCACCGAGGGGCCGGACCCAGAGTACTGACACCATCACAGCCTGCACCGAGGGGCCGGACCCAGAGTACTGACACCATCACAGCCTGCACCGAGGGGCCGGACCCCGAGTACTGACACCATCACAGCCTGCACCCGGACCCAGAGTACTGACACCATCACAGCCTGCACCCGGACCCCGAGTACTGACACCATCACAGCCTGCACCCGGACCCAGAGTACTGACACCATCACAGCCTGCCCCCGAACCCCGAGTACTGACACCATCACAGCCTGCACCCGGACCCCGAGTACTGACACCATCACAGCCCGGACCCAGAGTACTGACACCATCACAGCCTGCACCCGGACCCCGAGTACTGACACCATCACAGCCTGCACCCGGACCCCGAGTACTGACACCATCACAGCCTGCACCGAGGGGCCGGACCCAGAGTACTGACACCATCACAGCCTGCACCGAGGGGCCGGACCCCGAGTACTGACACCATCACAGCCTGCACCCGGACCCCGAGTACTGACACCATCACAGCCCGGACCCAGAGTACTGACACCATCACAGCCTGCACCCGGACCCCGAGTACTGACACCATCACAGCCCGGACCCAGAGTACTGACACCATCACAGCCTGCACCCGGACCCCGAGTACTGACACCATCACAGCCTGCACCGAGGGGCCGGACCCCGAGTACTGACACCATCACAGCCTGCACCCGGACCCCGAGTACTGACACCATCACAGCCTGCACCCGGACCCCGAGTACTGACACCATCACAGCCTGCACCCGGACCCCGAGTACTGACACCATCACAGCCTGCACCGAGGGGCCGGACCCAGAGTACTGACACCATCACAGCCTGCACCCGGACCCCGAGTACTGACACCATCACAGCCCGGACCCCGAGTACTGACACCATCACAGCCTGCACCCGGACCCCGAGTACTGACACCATCACAGCCCGGACCCAGAGTACTGACACCATCACAGCCCGGACCCAGAGTACTGACACCATCACAGCCTGCACCCGGACCCCGAGTACTGACACCATCACAGCCTGCACCCGGACCCCGAGTACTGACACCATCACAGCCTGCACCCGGACCCCGAGTACTGACACCATCACAGCCTGCACCCGGACCCCGAGTACTGACACCATCACAGCCCGGACCCAGAGTACTGACACCATCACAGCCTGCACCGAGGGGCCGGACCCCGAGTACTGACACCATCACAGCCTGCACCCGGACCCCGAGTACTGACACCATCACAGCCTGCACCGAGGGGCCGGACCCCGAGTACTGACACCATCACAGCCTGCACCCGGACCCCGAGTACTGACACCATCACAGCCTGCACCCAGACCCCGAGTACTGACACCATCACAGCCTGCACCCGGACCCAGAGTACTGACACCATCACAGCCCGGACCCAGAGTACTGACACCATCACAGCCTGCACCCGGACCCAGAGTACTGACACCATCACAGCCTGCACCCGGACCCCGAGTACTGACACCATCACAGCCTGCACCCGGACCCCGAGTACTGACACCATCACAGCCCGGACCCAGAGTACTGACACCATCACAGCCTGCACCCGGACCCAGAGTACTGACACCATCACAGCCCGGACCCAGAGTACTGACACCATCACAGCCTGCACCCGGACCCAGAGTACTGACACCATCACAGCCTGCACCCGGACCCAGAGTACTGACACCATCACAGCCTGCACCGAGGGGCCGGACCCAGAGTACTGACACCATCACAGCCTGCACCCGGACCCCGAGTACTGACACCATCACAGCCCGGACCCCGAGTACTGACACCATCACAGCCTGCACCCGGACCCCGAGTACTGACACCATCACAGCCTGCACCCGGACCCCGAGTACTGACACCATCACAGCCTGCACCCGGACCCAGAGTACTGACACCATCACAGCCCGGACCCAGAGTACTGACACCATCACAGCCTGCACCCGGACCCCGAGTACTGACACCATCACAGCCCGGACCCAGAGTACTGACACCATCACAGCCTGCACCCGGACCCCGAGTACTGACACCATCACAGCCTGCACCCGGACCCCGAGTACTGACACCATCACAGCCTGCACCGAGGGGCCGGACCCCGAGTACTGACACCATCACAGCCTGCACCCGGCCCCCGAGTACTGACACCATCACAGCCCGGACCCCGAGTACTGACACCATCACAGCCTGCACCCGGACCCCGAGTACTGACACCATCACAGCCTGCACCCGGACCCCGAGTACTGACACCATCACAGCCTGCACCGAGGGGCCGGACCCAGAGTACTGACACCATCACAGCCTGCACCCGGACCCTGAGTACTGACACCATCACATCCCGGACCCCGAGTACTGACACCATCACAGCCTGCACCGAGGGGCCGGACCCCGAGTACTGACACCATCACAGCCTGCACCCGGACCCAGAGTACTGACACCATCACAGCCTGCACCGAGGGGCCGGACCCCGAGTACTGACACCATCACAGCCTGCACCCGGACCCCGAGTACTGACACCATCACAGCCTGCACCCGGACCCAGAGTACTGACACCATCACAGCCTGCACCGAGGGGCCGGACCCAGAGTACTGACACCATCACAGCCTGCACCGAGGGGCCGGACCCAGAGTACTGACACCATCACAGCCTGCACCCGGACCCCGAGTACTGACACCATCACAGCCCAGACCTCGAGTACTGACACCATCACAGCCTGCACCGAGGGGCCGGACCCCGAGTACTGACACCATCACAGCCTGCCCCCGAACCCTGAGTACTGACACCATCACAGCCTGCACCCAGACCCCGAGTACTGACACCATCACAGCCTGCACCGAGGGGCCGGACCCAGAGTACTGACACCATCACAGCCTGCACCGAGGGGCCGGACCCCGAGTACTGACACCATCACAGCCTGCACCGAGGGGCCGGACCCCGAGTACTGACACCATCACAGCCTGCACCGAGGGGCCGGACCCAGAGTACTGACACCATCACAGCCTGCCCCCGGACCCCGAGTACTGACACCATCACAGCCTGCACCGAGGGGCCGGACCCTGAGTACTGACACCATCACAGCCTGCCCCCGGACCCCGAGTACTGACACCATCACAGCCTGCACCCGGACCCCGAGTACTGACACCATCACAGCCTGCACCCGGACCCCGAGTACTGACACCATCACAGCCTGCACCCGGACCCCGAGTACTGACACCATCACAGCCTGCACCCGGACCCCGAGTACTGACACCATCACAGCCTGCACCCGGACCCCGAGTACTGACACCATCACAGCCTGCACCCGGACCCCGAGTACTGACACCATCACAGCCCGGACCCCGAGTACTGACACCATCACAGCCTGCACCCGGACCCCGAGTACTGACACCATCACAGCCTGCACCCGGACCCCGAGTACTGACACCATCACAGCCTGCACCGAGGGGCCGGACCCCGAGTACTGACACCATCACAGCCTGCACCGAGGGGCCGGACCCCGAGTACTGACACCATCACAGCCTGCACCTAGGGGCCGGTACACCGCTACCCAAACACGCACTAACAGAGGATTAGACTTCCAGTGCAAGACCCCTGCATAACCTCCACACCGGGACAGGGACATCACACACAGCACAGCACCCCCCCCCCCCCCCGTGTTACACAGTGACAAAGAGCGCTCATCTACAGGAGAGAAGCGTGTGACATCAGAGAGCGCTCATCTACAGGAGAGAAGCGTGTGACATCAGAGAGCGCTCATCTACAGGAGGGGAGCGTGTGACATCAGAGAGCGCTCATCTACAGGAGGGGAGCGTGTGACATCAGAGAGCAGAGAGCGCTCATCTACAGGAGAGGAGCATGTGACATCAGAGAGCAGAGAGCGCTCATCTACAGGAGAGGAGCGTGTGACATCAGAGAGCAGAGAGCGCTCATCTACAGGAGAGGAGCGTGTGACATCAGAGAGCGCTCATCTACAGGAGAGGAGCGTGTGACAGAGAGCGCTCATCTACAGGAAGGGAGCATGTGACATCAGAGAGCGCTCATCTACAGGAGAGGAGCGTGTGACATCAGAGAGCGCTCATCTACAGGAGAGGAGCGTGTGACATCAGAGAGCAGAGAGCACTCATCTACAGGAGGGGAGCGTGTGACATCAGAGAGCGCTCATCTACAGGAGGGGAGCATGTGACATCAGAGAGCACTCATCTACAGGAGAGGAGCGTGTGACATCAGAGAGCGCTCATCTACAGAAGAGGAGCGTGTGACATCAGAGAGCGCTCACCTACAGGAGGGGAGCGTGTGACATCAGAGAGCGCTCATCTACAGGAGGGGAGCGTGTGACATCAGAGAGCAGAGAGCGCTCATCTACAGGAGGGGAGCGTGTGACATCAGAGAGCAGAGAGCGCTCATCTACAGGAGAGGAGCGTGTGACATCAGAGAGCACTCATCTACAGGAGGGGAGCGTGTGACATCAGAGAGCGCTCATCTACAGGAGAGGAGAATGTGACATCAGAGAGCGCTCATCTACAGGAGGGGAGCGTGTGACATCAGAGAGCGCTCATCTACAGGAGGGGAGCATGTGACATCAGAGAGCACTCATCTACAGGAGAGGAGCGTGTGACATCAGAGAGCGCTCATCTACAGGAGGGGAGCGTGTGACATCAGAGAGCGCTCATCTACAGGAGGGGAGCGTGTGACATCAGAGAGCGCTCATCTACAGGAGAGGAGCGTGTGACATCAGAGAGCGCTCATCTACAGAAGGGGAGCGTGTGACATCAGAGAGCGCTCATCTACAGGAGAGGAGCATGTGACATCAGAGAGCAGAGAGCGCTCATCTACAGGAGGGGAGCGTGTGACATCAGAGAGCACTCATCTACAGGAGAGGAGCGTGTGACATCAGAGAGCGCTCATCTACAGGAGTGTGTGACATCAGAGCGCTCATCTACAGGAGAGGAGCATGTGACATCAGAGAGCAGAGAGCGCTCATCTACAGGAGAGGAGCGTGTGACATCAGAGAGCAGAGAGCGCTCATCTACAGGAGGGGAGCGTGTGACATCAGAAAGCGCTCATCTACAGGAGAGGAGCGTGTGACATCAGAGAGCAGAGAGCGCTCATCTACAGGAGGGGAGCGTGTGACATCAGAAAGCGCTCATCTACAGGAGGGGAGCGTGTGACATCAGAGAGCGCTCATCTACAGGAGAGGAGCGTGTGACATCAGAGAGCGCTCATCTACAGGAGGGGAGCGTGTGACATCAGGGAGCAGAGAGCACTCATCTACAGGAGGGGAGCGTGTGACATCAGAGAGCGCTCATCTACAGGAGCGTGTGACATCAGAGAGCGCTCATCTACAGGAGGGGAGCGTGTGACATCAGAGAGCAGAGAGCGCTCATCTACAGGAGAGGAGCGTGTGACATCAGAGAGCGCTCATCTACAGGAGGGGAGCGTGTGACATCAGAGAGCGCTCATCTACAGGAGGGGAGCGTGTGACATCAGAGAGCTCTCATCTACAGGAGGGGAGCGTGTGACATCAGAGAGCGCTCATCTACAGGAGAGGAGCGTGTGACATCAGAGAGCTCTCATCTACAGGAGGGGAGCGTGTGACATCAGAAAGCAGAGAGTGCTCATCTACAGGAGAGTAGCGTGTGACATCAGAGAGCAGAAAGCGCTCATCTACAGGAGGGGAGCGTGTGACATCAGAGAGCACTCATCTACAGGAGAGGAGCATGTGACATCAGGGAGCAGAGAGCGCTCATCTACAGGAGAGGAGCGTGTGACATCAGAGAGCAGAGAGCGCTCATCTACAGGAGGGGAGCGTGTGACATCAGAGAGCGCTCATCTACAGGAGAGGAGCGTGTGACATCAGAGAGCGCTCATCTACAGGAGGGGAGCGTGTGACATCAGAGAGCGCTCATCTACAGGAGGGGAGCGTGTGACATCAGAGAGCGCTCATCTACAGGAGGGGAGCGTGTGACATCAGAGAGCGCTCATCTACAGGAGAGGAGCGTGTGACATCAGAGAGCTCTCATCTACAGGAGAGGAGCGTGTGACATCAGAGAGCGCTCATCTACAGGAGGGGAGCGTGTGACATCAGGGAGCAGAGAGCACTCATCTACAGGAGAGGAGCGTGTGACATCAGAGAGCAGAGAGCACTCATCTACAGGAGGGGAGCGTGTGACATCAGAGAGCGCTCATCTACAGGAGGGGAGCGTGTGACATCAGAGAGCGCTCATCTACAGGAGCGTGTGACATCAGAGAGCGCTCATCTACAGGAGGGGAGCGTGTGACATCAGAGAGCGCTCATCTACAGGAGGGGAGCGTGTGACATCAGAGAGCAGAGAGCGCTCATCTACAGGAGAGGAGCGTGTGACATCAGAGAGCACTCATCTACAGGAGGGGAGCGTGTGACATCAGAGAGCGCTCATCTACAGGAGGGGAGCGTGTGACATCAGAGAGCGCTCATCTACAGGAGGGGAGCGTGTGACATCAGAGAGCTCTCATCTACAGGAGAGGAGCGTGTGACATCAGAGAGCGCTCATCTACAGGAGGGGAGCGTGTGACATCAGAGAGCGCTCATCTACAGGAGAGGAGCGTGTGACATCAGAGAGCGCTCATCTACAGGAGGGGAGCGTGTGACATCAGAGAGCGCTCATCTACAGGAGAGGAGCGTGTGACATCAGAGAGCGCTCATCTACAGGAGGGGAGCGTGTGACATCAGAAAGCAGAGAGTGCTCATCTACAGGAGAGTAGCGTGTGACATCAGAGAGCAGAGAGCGCTCATCTACAGGAGAGTAGCGTGTGACATCAGAGAGCGCTCATCTACAGGAGGGGAGTATGTGACATCAGAGAGCACTCATCTACAGGAGAGTAGCATGTGACATCAGAGCAGAGAGCACTCATCTACAGGAGGGGAGCGTGTGACATCAGAGAGCGCTCATCTACAGGAGGGGAGCGTGTGACATCAGAGAGCGCTCATCTACAGGAGGGGAGCGTGTGACATCAGAGAGCTCTCATCTACAGGAGAGGAGCGTGTGACATCAGAGAGCGCTCATCTACAGGAGGGGAGCGTGTGACATCAGAGAGCACTCACCTACAGGAGAGGAGCGTGTGACATCAGAGAGCACTCATCTACAGGAGAGGAGCGTGTGACATCAGGGAGCAGAGAGCGCTCATCTACAGGAGAGGAGAGTGTGACATCAGAGAGCACTCATCTACAGGAGAGGAGCACGTGACATCAGAGATCAGAGAGCGCTCATCTACAGGAGAGGAGCGTGTGACATCAGAGAGCGCTCATCTACAGGAGGGGAGCGTGTGACATCAGAGAGCGCTCATCTACAGGAGGGGAGCGTGTGACATCAGAGAGCGCTCATCTACAGGAGAGGAGCGTGTGACATCAGAGAGCACTCATCTACAGGAGAGGAGCGTGTGACATCAGAGAGCGCTCATCTACAGGAGAGGAGCGCGTGACATCAGAGAGCAGAGAGTGCTCATCTACAGGAGGGGAGCATGTGACATCAGAGAGCGCTCATCTACAGGAGAGGAGCATGTGACATCAGAGAGCGCTCATCTACAGGAGGGGAGCGTGTGACATCAGAGAGCGCTCATCTACAGGAGAGGAGCGTGTGACATCAGAGAGCAGAGAGCGCTCATCTACAGGAGGGGAGCGTGTGACATCAGAGAGCAGAGAGCGCTCATCTACAGGAGAGGAGCGTGTGACATCAGAGAGCGCTCATCTACAGGAGAGGAGCATGTGACATCAGAGAGCTCTCATCTACAGGAGAGGAGCGTGTGACATCAGAGAGCACTCATCTACAGGAGAGGAGCGTGTGACATCAGAGAACTCTCATCTACAGGAGAGGAGCGTGTGACATCAGAGAGCGCTCATCTACAGGAGAGGAGCGTGTGACATCAGAGAACTCTCATCTACAGGAGAGGAGCGTGTGACATCAGAGAGCGCTCATCTACAGGAGAGGAGCGTGTGACATCAGAGAGCGCTCATCTACAGGAGAGGAGCGTGTGACATCAGAGAGCGCTCATCTACAGGAGGGGAGCGTGTGACATCAGAGAGCGCTCATCTACAGGAGAGGAGCGTGTGACATCAGAGAGCAGAGAGCGCTCATCTACAGGAGAGGAGCGTGTGACATCAGAGAGCACTCATCTACAGGAGAGGAGCGTGTGACATCAGAGAGCGCTCATCTACAGGTGGGGAGCGTGTGACATCAGAGAGCGCTCATCTACAGGAGTGGAGCGTGTGACATCAGAGAACGCTCATCTACAGGAGAGGAGCGTGTGACATCAGAGAGCACTCATCTACAGGAGGGGAGCGTGTGACATCAGAGAGCGCTCCTCTACAGGAGAGGAGCGCGTGACATCAGAGAGCAGAGAGCGCTCATCTACAGGAGAGGAGCGCGTGACATCAGAGACCACTCATCTAAAGGAGAGGAGCGTGTGACATCAGAGAGCAGAGAGCGCTCATCTACAGGAGAGGAGCGCGTGACATCAGAGAGCACTCATCTAAAGGAGAGGAGCGTGTGACATCAGAGAGCAGAGAGCGCTCATCTACAGGAGGGGAGCGTGTGACATCAGAGAGCGCTCATCTACAGGAGGGGAGCGTGTGACATCAGAGAGCGCTCATCTACAGGAGAGGAGCGTGTGACATCAGAGAGCGCTCATCTACAGGAGAGGAGCGTGTGACATCAGGGAGCAGAGAGCGCTCATCTACAGGAGGGGAGCGTGTGACATCAGAGAGCGCTCATCTACCAGGAGAGGAGCGTGTGACATCAGAGAGCGCTCATCTACAGGAGAGGAGCGTGTGACATCAGAGAGCGCTCATCTACAGGAGAGGAGCACGTGACATCAGAGAGCAGAGAGCGCTCATCTACAGGAGGGGAGCGTGTGACATCAGAGAGCGCTCATCTACAGGAGGGGAGCGTGTGACATCAGAGAGCGCTCATCTACAGGAGGGGAGCGTGTGACATCAGAGAGCACTCATCTACAGGAGAGGAGCGTGTGACATCAGAGAGCGCTCATCTACAGGAGGGGAGCGTGTGACATCAGGGAGCAGAGAGCGCTCATCTACAGGAGAGGAGCGTGTGACATCAGAGATCAGAGAGCACTCATCTACAGGAGGGGAGCGTGTGACATCAGAGAGCAGAGAGCGGTCATCTACAGGAGGGGAGCATGTGACATCAGAGAGCAGAGAGCGCTCATCTACAGGAGAGGAGCGCGTGACATCAGAGAGCACTCATCTACAGGAGGGGAGCGTGTGACATCAGAGAGCGCTCATCTACAGGAAAGGAGCGTGTGACATCAGGGAGCAGAGAGCGCTCATCTACAGGAGAGGAGCATGTGACATCAGAGAGCTCTCATCTACAGGAGGGGAGCGTGTGACATCAGAGAGCGCTCATCTACAGGAGGGGAGCGTGTGACATCAGAGAGCGCTCATCTACAGGAAAGGAGCGTGTGACATCAGAGAGCACTCATCTACAGGAGGGGAGCGTGTGACATCAGGAGCACTCATCTACAGGAGGGGAGCGTGTGACATCAGGAGCACTCATCTACAGGAGAGGAGCGCGTGACATCAGAGAGCAGAGAGCGCTCATCTACAGGAGAGGAGCGTGTGACATCAGAGATCGCTCATCTACAGGAGAGGAGCGTGTGACATCAGAGAGCAGAGAGCACTCATCTACAGGAGGGGAGCGTGTGACATCAGAGAGCGCTCACCTACAGGAGAGGAGCGTGTGACATCAGAGAGCAGAGAGCACTCATCTACAGGAGGGGAGCGTGTGACATCAGAGAGCGCTCATCTACAGGAGGGGAGCGTGTGACATCAGAGAGCGCTCATCTACAGGAGGGGAGCGTGTGACATCAGAGAGCGCTCATCTACAGGAGAGGAGCGTGTGAGAGAGAGCAGAGAGTGCTCATCTACAGGAGAGGAGCGTGTGACATCAGAGAGCGCTCATCTACAGGAGGGGAGCGTGTGACATCAGAGAGCACTCATCTACAGGAGAGGAGCGTGTGACATCAGAGAGCAGAGAGCGCTCATCTACAGGAGAGGAGCGTGTGACATCAGAGAGCGCTCACCTACAGGAGGGGAGCGTGTGACATCAGGGAGCAGAGAGCGCTCATCTACAGGAGAGGAGCGTGTGACATCAGAGAGCGCTCATCTACAGGAGGGGAGCGTGTGACATCAGAGAGCACTCATCTACAGGAGGGGAGCGTGTGACATCAGGGAGCAGAGAGCGCTCATCTACAGGAGGGGAGCGTGTGACATCAGGGAGCACTCATCTACAGGAGAGGAGCGTGTGACATCAGAGAGCGCTCATCTACAGGAGGGGAGCGTGTGACATCAGAGAGCGCTCATCTACAGGAGAGGAGTATGTGACATCAGAGAGCGCTCATCTACAGGAGAGTAGCGTGTGACATCAGAGAGCGCTCACATACAGGAGAGGAGCGTGTGACATCAGAGAGCGCTCACCTACAGGAGGGGAGCGTGTGACATCAGAGAGCACTCATCTACAGGAGGGGAGCGTGTGACATCAGAAAGCTCTCATCTACAGGAGGGGAGCGTGTGACATCAGAAAGCAGAGAGTGCTCATCTACAGGAGAGGAGCGTGTGACATCAGAGAGCAGAGAGCGCTCATCTACAGGAGAGGAGCGTGTGACATCAGGGAGCAGAGAGCGCTCATCTACAGGAGAGGAGCGTGTGACATCAGAGAGCGCTCATCTACAGGAGGGGAGCGTGTGACATCAGAGAGCACTCATCTACAGGAGAGGAGCGTGTGACATCAGAGAGCAGAGAGCGCTCATCTACAGGAGAGGAGCGTGTGACATCAGAGAGCGCTCACCTACAGGAGGGGAGCGTGTGACATCAGGGAGCAGAGAGCGCTCATCTACAGGAGAGGAGCGTGTGACATCAGAGAGCGCTCATCTACAGGAGGGGAGCGTGTGACATCAGAGAGCACTCATCTACAGGAGGGGAGCGTGTGACATCAGAGAGCAGAGAGCGCTCATCTACAGGAGAGGAGCGTGTGACATCAGAGAGCGCTCACCTACAGGAGGGGAGCGTGTGACATCAGGGAGCAGAGAGCGCTCATCTACAGGAGAGGAGCGTGTGACATCAGAGAGCGCTCATCTACAGGAGGGGAGCGTGTGACATCAGAGAGCACTCATCTACAGGAGGGGAGCGTGTGACATCAGAGAGCAGAGAGCGCTCATCTACAGGAGAGGAGCGTGTGACATCAGAGAGCGCTCATCTACAGGAGAGGAGCGTGTGACATCAGAGAGCAGAGAGCGCTCATTACAGGAGAGGAGCGTGTGACATCAGAGAGCGCTCATCTACAGGAGAGGAGCGTGTGACATCAGAGAGCGCTCATCTACAGGAGAGGAGCGTGTGACATCAGAGAGCACTCATCTACAGGAGGGGAGCGTGTGACATCAGAGAGCGCTCATCTACAGGAGAGGAGCGTGTGACAGAGAGCGCTCATCTACAGGAGAGGAGCATGTGACATCAGAGAGCACTCATCTACAGGAGGGGAGCGTGTGACATCAGAGAGCGCTCATCTACAGGAGAGGAGCACGTGACATCAGAGAGCGCTCATCTACAGGAGGGGAGCGTGTGACATCAGAGAGCAGAGAGCGCTCATTACAGGAGAGGAGCGTGTGACATCAGAGAGCAGAGAGCGCTCATCTACAGGAGGGGAGCGTGTGACATCAGAGAGCAGAGAGCGCTCATCTACAGGAGAGGAGCGTGTGACATCAGAGAGCACTCATCTACAGGAGAGGAGCGTGTGACATCAGAGAGCGCTCATCTACAGGAGAGGAGCGTGTGACATCAGAGAGCGCTCATCTACAGGAGAGGAGCGTGTGACATCAGGGAGCAGAGAGCGCTCATGTACAGGAGAGGAGCGTGTGACATCAGAGAGCAGAGAGCGCTCATGTACAGGAGAGGAGCGTGTGACATCAGAGAGCAGAGAGCGCTCATCTACAGGAGGGGAGCGTGTGACATCAGAGAGCAGAGAGCGCTCATCTACAGGAGAGGAGCGTGTGACATCAGAGAGCGCTCATCTACAGGAGAGGAGCGTGTGACATCAGAGAGCGCTCATCTACAGGAGAGGAGCGTGTGACATCAGAGAGCGCTCATCTACAGGAGAGGAGCGTGTGACATCAGAGAGCGCTCATCTACAGGAGGGGAGCGTGTGACATCAGAGAGCGCTCATCTACAGGAGGGGAGCGTGTGACATCAGAGAGCGCTCATCTACAGGAGAGGAGCGTGTGACAGAGCAGAGAGCGCTCATCTACAGGAGAGGAGCATGTGACATCAGAGAGCGCTCATCTACAGGAGAGGAGCGTGTGACATCAGAGAGCAGAGAGCGCTCATCTACAGGAGAGGAGCGTGTGACATCAGAGAGCGCTCACCTACAGGAGAGGAGCGTGTGACATCAGAGAGCGCTCATCTACAGGAGAGGAGCGTGTGACATCAGAGAGCGCTCATCTACAGGAGAGGAGCGTGTGACAGAGAGCGCTCATCTACAGGAGAGGAGCGTGTGACATCAGAGAGCACTCATCTACAGGAGAGGAGCGTGTGACATCAGAGAGCACTCATCTACAGGAGAGGAGCGTGTGACATCAGAGAGCGCTCATCTACAGGAGGGGAGCGTGTGACATCAGAGAGCGCTCATCTACAGTAGGGGAGCGTGTGACATCAGAGAGCGCTCATCTACAGGAGAGGAGCGTGTGACATCAGAGAGCGCTCATCTACAGGAGGGGAGCGTGTGACATCAGAGAGCGCTCATCTACAGTAGGGGAGCGTGTGACATCAGAGAGCGCTCATCTACAGGAGAGTAGCGTGTGACATCAGAGAGCGCTCATCTACAGGAGAGGAGCGTGTGACATCACAGAGCGCTCATCTACAGGAGAGGAGCGTGTGACATCAGAGAACTCTCATCTACAGGAGAGGAGCGTGTGACATCAGAGAGCGCTCATCTACAGGAGAGGAGCGTGTGACATCAGAGAGCGCTCATCTACAGGAGAGGAGCGTGTGACATCAGAGAGCGCTCATCTACAGGAGAGGAGCGTGTGACATCAGAGAGCAAAGAGCGTGAGAGAGCGGCAGTGAAGAACGCAGTGTCTGGTGGGAGCGCAGCTCCGGAGGATATCAGCAGGATGAAGCCTGGGAAAGAATAACATGATGGATAAACAGGATGTGACCACAGAGAAGACGAGGATCCTAAATATGGGGGGTCCCAGGAGGAACTACGGTGATAGAGAGGGGGTCTCTCTGGAGGGGGGGGGGGTGTGTACTGAGGAGGGTGTACTGAGGAGGGTGTCTCTCTGGAGGGGGGTGTACTGAGGAGGGTGTACTGAGGAGGGTGTCTCTCTGGAGGGGGGTGTAGTGAGGAGGGTGTCTCTCTGGAGGGGGGTGTAGTGAGGTGGGTGTCTCTGGAGGGGGGTGTAGTGAGGAGGGTGTCTCTCTGGAGGGGGGTGTAGTGAGGAGGGTGTCTCTCTGGAGGGGGGTGTAGTGAGGAGGGTGTCTCTCTGGAGGGGGGTGTAGTGAGGAGGGTGTCTCTCTGGAGGGGGGTGTAGTGAGGAGGGTTTCTCTCTGGAGGGGGGTGTAGTGAGGAGGGTGTCTCTCTGGAGGGGGGTGTACTGAGGAGGGTGTCTCTCTGGAGGGGGGTGTACTGAGGAGGGTGTCTCTGGAGGGGGGTGTACTGAGGAGGGTGTCTCTCTGGAGGGGGGGTGTAGTGAGGAGGGTGTCTCTCTGGAGGGGGGTGTAGTGAGGAGGGTGTCTCTCTGGAGGGGGGGTGTACTGAGGAGGGTGTCTGTCTGGAATGGGGGTGTGCTGAGGAGGGTGTCTCTCTGGAGGGGGGTGTAGTGAGGAGGGTGTCTCTCGGAGGGGTGTCTATGGGGGGCCAGGGATAACCCCAGGTAACAGCTGAGAGCAGCTTTCTCTACAGGTTAGCATGGCCTCTCAGCGATGTTTGTCGGACAAGCAGAGACCTGACAGGATTACACAGCGGCGGCGGCGGCATCCCTGAGTCACTGCCCCCTCCCTCAACATGAGACTACACCAAGATCAGCAAAGAGATCAGCAGCAGGTGTGAGAGAACAGGAAGAACAGGAGCAACCTGCAGCACAGAGGAAAAGGAGAGGGCAGAGAGAGAGAGAGGTGATCATCCAGGAGGAGGAGAGGGCAGAGAGGGGTGATCCACCAGGAGGAGGAGAGGGCAGAGAGGGGTGATCATCCAGGAGGAGGTGGAGGAGGAGTAGGAGGAGGAGGAGAGGGGTGATCCACCAGGAGGAGGAGAGAGGTGATCCACCAGGAGGAGGAGAGGGCAGAGAGAGAGAGAGGTGATCCACCAGGAGGAGGAGAGAGGTGATCCACCAGGAGGAGGAGATCCACCAGGAGGAGGAGAGGGCAGAGAGAGAGAGAGAGAGGTGATAATCCAGGAGGAGGAGAGGGCAGAGAGAGAGAGAGGTTATCATCCAGGAGGAGGAGAGGGCAGAGAGAGAGAGGTGATAATCCAGGAGGAGGAGAGGGCAGAGAGAGAGAGAGGTGATCATCCAGGAGGAGGAGAGGGCAGAGAGAGAGAGAGGTGATCATCCAGGAGGAGGAGAGGGCAGAGAGAGAGGTGATCATCCAGGAGGAGGAGAGGGCAGAGAGGTGATCATCCAGGAAGAGAAGTGATCCACCAGGAGGAGGAGGAGAGGGCAGAGAGAAGTGATCCACCAGGAGGAGGAGGAGAGGGCAGAGAGAGGTGATCAGTATAGGCGTATCCTGGGCCTACCCCTTGGAAGCTCCGCCAGGGTTTGTGTGGTTTGTCCCCCAGGCCAGCCGGCTGTCACTTATCCCTGGCTGTGCTGGAGCTGGTGGTGCAGCAGCAAGGACTGACGTCTAGCATCCAGGGTAGTGGTGAGACAAGCATTATAACGTCTCACACCTGGGGCTGCCACTACATTAACCCAGTGGACAATCAGCGGTGACGTCCCGGTGTATGGGGGGGTTATGTGGAGCGTAGGCTGATGTGGCTGCACGGCGCACACTGCATTCTCTCACCACCATGTTGATGGCCGCAGGGATGGCACCTGGTAGTGGCGGCAGGAAACCCCATAGAATAGTGACGGGCTGCGGAGGATGTAGACGCTATATGAGTAACAATTACTATTACTACTAAAGCTGCCAACACTGCTCGTTCTTTCATCCATCTCCTCCAGCCACAATGGACGCATAGGCATCACATACAAAAGGTGGAAGAGAGGATACATTGTAGAGGTGTTGTACAATGGAGAACGCTACACACGCTTACGAGGCGTAGACATAGGAGAAAGAAATGACAGTAATAGCAATGACCACAGATTAATTGAACAACGAGAAAACAAAACCACCACATTACATAGCTACGCATGGAGAATAAAGCCTAACTATGGATCCACGAGTACCAAATCCAGAGCCACCAGTAACCAAAACCACCACCACCACCACCACCGTATTACATAGCTACGCATGGAGAATAAAGCCTAACCGCGGATCCATGAGTACCAAATCCAGAGCCATCAGTAACCAAAACCACCACCACCGTATTACATAGCTACGCATGGAGAATAAAGCCTAACTATGGATCCACGAGTACCAAATCCAGAGCCATCAGTAACCAAAACCACCACCGTATTACATAGCTACACATTGAGAATAAAGCCTAACCGCGGATCCACGAATAACAAATCCAGAGCCATCAGTAACCAAAACCACCACCACCGTATTACATAGCTACGCATGGAGAATAAAGCCTAACTATGGATCCACGAGTACCAAATCCAGAGCCATCAGTAACCAAAACCACCACCACCGTATTACATAGCTACACATTGAGAATAAAGCCTAACCGCGGATCCACGAACAAATCCAGAGCCATCAGTAACCAAAACCACCACCACCACCGTATTACATAGCTACACATTGAGAATAAAGCCTAACCGCGGATCCACGAATAACAAATCCAGAGCCATCAGTAACCAAAACCACCACCACCGTATTACATAGCTACACATTGAGAATAAAGCCTAACCGCGGATCCACGAGTACCAAATCCAGAGCCATCAGTAACCAAAACCACCACCACCACCGTATTACATAGCTACGCATGGAGAATAAAGCCTAACTATGGATCCACGAGTACCGAATCCAGAGCCATCAGTAACCAAAACCACCACCACCGTATTACATAGCTACACATTGAGAATAAAGCCTAACTATGGATCCACGAGTACCAAATCCAGAGCCATCAGTAACCAAAACCACCACCACCGTATTACATAGCTACACATTGAGAATAAAGCCTAACCGCGGATCCACGAATAACAAATCCAGAGCCATCAGTAACCAAAACCACCACCACCGTATTACATAGCTAAACATGGAGAATAAAGCCTAACTATGGATCCACGAGTACCAAATCCAGAGCCATCAGTAACCAAAACCACCACCACCGTATTACATAGCTAAACATGGAGAATAAAGCCTAACCGCGGATCCATGAGTACCGAATCCAGAGCCATCAGTAACCAAAACCACAGAAACCGAAAACAAGGATTTCCAACAGAGCCAGGAGTACCTCACGGGGGAGGGTAATACCAGGGGTCAGAAAGGTCAAGAGGGTTTGTACTCACAGAGCACTTAAAGGGGTTATCCAGTCCTACAAAAACATGGCTACTTTGCTCCAGAGATAGCCCCTCTCTTGTCTGCAGCTTGGGTGAAGGTTTTGTAATTCAGTTTCATTGGAGTGAAGTGAATGGAGCTTAATTGCAAACCATACCTGAACCAGTCGAGTTGTCTCTGGAAGAAAATGGCCATGTTGTTGTGGCGCTGGATAACCCCTTAAAGGCTCTATTACACCAAGTGATTATAGTTTAAAAATGTGCTATAAAAAACGAAAATGAATGATTATCTACACCTAATGATCAATCCATGAAGAAAAAAAATCGTTAATTGTCTTTTAAAATGTGGCAAAGTTATCGTTGGTAGTTCGCCAATCAGTCGCAAATCTGTTGGTCCAATAAGTCGTTCCCAGACAAAACATGCTGTATGGGTTGTCCTGAGGAACGATTAACGACCGGAAAAGTGATCGTTTATATCAGCAATCAGTCAATGTAATATTCAGAAAGGATCGTTATAGCAAATCTTTACACGATAATCGCTGCATGTAATAGGGCCCTGGAGGAAGCACACAACCTTGTGTATCTACTAACGGAATAGTCGGTAAGGTCAGAGTGACACCGTAGGCCCCATACTTTATGGAGTTTAGTCAAGGCAGCCTCTCTGTTTATAGACCAGATCTCCATAGAATAAGGCCATGTTGTCTAGCCGTTTCCAGCTCATAGTGGTAGGAGGTCGTGGATCCATCCATCACTAAGAGATGGCTTCCTGGCCAAAAATATAGACTCACACAGAAAAATCTGATGCCGAGTGCACTGTTACTCATCAAAGATTCCCTGAGCATGCCCCTTAGGTTCCAGCATCAATGGCCGCCGAAGAATCTGTGCTACAAGGTCCACCACTCCAGAAGGAACAGATACCCAGAACAGGTGGCAGAACTTAGCTCTCAGGTGTCTACATCTATGGCCCCGACTGGAGGGATACCCTCCCATGCTGCCCGACATGAGTCAGATAGCACTGGTGAGGAATAAAAAGCTGTGTCAGCTTATTGTAGGAGAGATAGTGCCTCCTTCCACTCATCGTCTGTCAGTCATGGTGTTATTACCTTCCACCTGTCCTCCACCACCAGACGGATGGACTGAGTCTTGGCGCTCATAAGGAATATATATGGAGTAGATATATAGGGGGCCCTGTGGTTTAAAGGTCTCAATCAGAGGATATTGGTTTATCAGGAGTGTCAAGCTGCACCACCATGTCATGGCCTAACTGTAAATACTTGTGTAAAGAGCCTCGGAATAGTCTCCTGTAGCTGCTGTATACCCATCTCCAATAAAACTATTATGGTTTATCCAAAAATTTAGGTCCACATCCAGAGGGTCATACCATAGAGGTCTGTCCATCTGGATATCATCAGCCTTCCACACCTGGTGCGCCAACCTATGTAAAAGTAACCAATTACTTTCCGGCTTCCCCTCCAATACCAGCCACAGTTGCCATAGACCATGGTAGAAGGTGAGATGGTGTCGGGGTTAGGGAGGACTCCAGCTTTTATGCGATTTTAAAATGATCTGTTAAACAGTAAAAGTAATTCACTCCCTGAGCTTTAGGTCTCTGCAATGTTGATAACTTGAGTCTGGACCTATTGTTACCCCAGACGAACAAGGGAAGCACGCCATTTAGCTGTTAGAGAAACGAATGCGGCATTGGGGACGACGCATGTTCCAGGATATACAAACATTCAGGAAGAATAAGGCTGGGTTCACACCTCGTTTTTGCAACCAGTTTTTTATTTATCTGTTTTTTGCAAAAACCAGATGAAAAAAAATGGATTGCAAAAACGAGGTGTGAATCCAGCCCAACCATTTTACCTCCGAATGTAGATCTGCTAGACATAAAGCTAGGGTGGTCTGAGCGAAAAATCTCTAAAATTGACAATTTCTTGTTACTTTACCAGCGGAGGTGCCATGCCAGCAAGTTCCTCCGAGCTGGATTTGGTGCCCTGGGCACAGTAACCTGTACCAACCTGGTTATGGGCCACTGGATGTCTGGGGCTCTGTGTCCCCCACCTCTTCCTCCAGACTCTGAGGCTTCAGTCCATGTGGGGTCTATGACCTCCTCCTCATTATCATCACAAGCTCTGCCGCCTCACCGCTGCTCTCCACACTGCAGAAGGTCGCAGCACTTTTATCCTGCTATCAGTCACTCAGGAACGGCTTCAAAGTTCATGAAAAATGTCACATTTGAAAGAGCTTGTCCTGTTAACAACCCACATTTCGGTTGCATTTCCCACCCCCTACCCCTTCCGACACCCATTTTTGAGGTTCAAACTTCGTGTCCCCACTGACTTCAATAAGGTTCGAATCCGGGCAAAAGTCCAGACCGTCAATTTTTCCTTTTTCCAATTTAAGCAAAACGGCTGAACACTACTATCCGCGGGTTAGCCTATGACTAGTGCTGGCCTCCTATGGATGACAGTGTCGTCAGCACACCACTGCCAATCACCAAGAGCTCCTTATAAACACTGGGATAAATCCCAGCTGACACTGTGCAGATCACTTCTCATCATACACCACGTCACTACCGGCCACTGACACTGCAATACAACCCACCATTAGAGTACAGACTTTGTGCTTTAAGTCTTTACAATCAAGGTGGCAGTCTGCTGGCAGTGAATACTGCAGAGGGTCTGACGCAATGTATCAGCCATTGTGGTAGGTATCAGGATAGAGCGGACACAAGAAGCCATCAGCCACGTGAGCTGATCCAAGACCGACCACCAAGTCTATAGGAACAGTGACAAGTAGGAGGATGAAGCAGGGACACTTACTTTATGTAGTATCGGGCTCCCTCAAAGGTGTACGCCTCCTCCCAGCCGGTGGGTAAGTCTACAAGAGAAGAGATACAGGGTGTTAGTGCAGAGCCGGGAGGGTGATCACTATGGACAGAGAGAAATTATCATACAGAGATATAGATGTATATAGTGATCCCTCCCCTCCACGGTCATCCCTGTGTATATAGTGATCCCTCCCCTCCACGGTCATCCCTGTGTATATAGTGATCCCTCCCCTCCACGGTCATCCCTGTGTATATAGTGATCCCTCCCCTCCACGGTCATCCCTGTGTATATAGTGATCCCTCCCCTCCACGGTCATCCCTGTGTATATAGTGATCCCTCCCCTCCACGGTCATCCCTGTGTATATAGTGATCCCTCCCCTCCACGGTCATCCCTGTGTATATAGTGATCCCTCCCCTCCACGGTCATCCCTGTGTATATAGTGATCCCTCCCCTCCACGGTCATCCCTGTGTATATAGTGATCCCTCCCCTCCACGGTCATCCCTGTGTATATAGTGATCCCTCCCCTCCACGGTCATCCCTGTGTATATAGTGATCCCTCCCCTCCACGGTCATCCCTGGGTATATAGTGATCCCTCCCCTCCACGGTCATCCCTGGGTATATAGTGATCCCTCCCCTCCACGGTCATCCCTGGGTATATAGTGATCCCTGGGTATATAGTGATCCCTGGGTATATAGTGATCCCTGGGTATATAGTGATCCCTGGGTATATAGTGATCCCTGGGTATATAGTGATCCCTGGGTATATAGTGATCCCTGGGTATATAGTGATCCCTGGGTATATAGTGATCCCTGGGTATATAGTGATCCCTGGGTATATAGTGATCCCTGGGTATATAGTGATCCCTGGGTATATAGTGATCCCTGGGTATATAGTGATACCTGTGTATATACACAAACAGCTTTCACTATGGAAGAGAGAGCTGATCGCGATAGATCACAGAAGTGAAGGATGGATGTCATTCACCTCCATATACGCTTGCTGTCAGCTCCCCAGATCAGAGAAGTGAGGGGGGGGCTCCGCCGGGTCACCAGCCATAGAGGACCCTAGTAACACTGCCAGTAGTGTGAGGGTGGTCGCCCCATATACTATGCACAAGTCACTGTATTACATCGTGCTCAGACGCTTCCCACACTTACCACTCCATATATAGACAGAGCAGACACCATCTGCTTCCCCGACAAACACCAGCCATACTGGTGAGCAGCCCGGCGGAGCGGCACAACACACAGACCACTCACTCAGACGGGGCCGGCGGAGTGGCACAACGCACAGACCACTCACTCAGACGGGGCCGGCGGAGTGGCACAACGCACAGACCACTCACTCAGACGGGGCCGGCAGAGTGGCACAACGCACAGACCACTCACTCAGATGGGGCCGGCGGAGTGGCACAACGCACAGACCACTCACTCAGATGCCCAGACGGGGCCAGACACAGCGCCACACGACCAGTAAGTCCTTACTCTTGTGACAGGAGCGTGTGCGCCCAGGTCGGGATTCATGCAAGACACAGAACTACTGCAGAACATCGCAACAGAACTCTGCACCCTATGAATATTTACACAGACCTGTATGTGGTTATGTGGTGAGGGGGTATGAGCTGGCCCACCCCCACATGTATATAGGTGAGGGGGCCGACATCAGGTGCCCACAGCCCTGGGTCATCACTCCCATCCTATGTACTATATAGTGATCTCACCACATCCAACATATACAGAGGGGAGCACAGACTCGTATACAGAACAGCAGTGATATCACCGTATACAGTATAGACACACCAGGGGGCAGATATACACATATACGGGGTCAATACAAAATACACCTATTATTGGGAGTCATTGGTCATCCTCCCGTCTCCCCTCCTCAGTACAGATATGGGGGGTTATAGTAGATCTAGAAGGGTAGATTGGGGACAGCCCCTCTTCTCATGTCCCCTCAGCAGTACAGATATAAGGGGGTATACACATTGGGTGAACAGCAGTACAGATATGGGAGGAATATAGTATGGAGGAAGCTATATAGATACAGGGGTCCTTCCTTGTCCCCTCAGCAGTACATTATGGGGGTACACACAGTATGGGGGAGCAGATATACACACACGGGGGTACACACAGTATGGGGGAGCAGATATACACACACGGGGGTACACACAGTATGGGGGAGCAGATATACACACACGGGGGTACACACAGTATGGGGGGAGCAGATATACACACACGGGGGTACACACAGTATGGGGGAGCAGATATACACACACGGGGGTACACACAGTATGGGGGAGCAGATATACACACACGGGGGTACACACAGTATGGGGGAGCAGATATACACACACGGGGGTACACACAGTATGGGGGAGCAGATATACACACACGGGGGTACACACAGTATGGGGGAGCAGATATACACACACGGGGGTACACACAGTATGGGGGAGCAGATATACACACACGGGGGTACACACAGTATGGGGGAGCAGATATACACACACGGGGGTACACACAGTATGGGGGAGCAGATATACACACACGGGGGTACACACAGTATGGGGGAGCAGATATACACACACGGGGGTACACACAGTATGGGGGAGCAGATATACACACACGGGGGGTACACACAGTATGGGGGAGCAGATATACACACACGGGGGTACACACAGTATGGGGGAGCAGATATACACACACGGGGGTACACACAGTATGGGGGAGCAGATATACACACACGGGGGTACACACAGTAGGGGGGAGCAGATATACACACACGGGGGTACACACAGTATGGGGGAGCAGATATACACACACGGGGGTACACACAGTATGGGGGAGCAGATATACACACACGGGGGTACACACAGTATGGGGGAGCAGATATACACACACGGGGGTACACACAGTATGGGGGAGCAGATATACACACACGGGGGTACACACAGTATGGGGGAGCAGATATACACACACGGGGGTACACACAGTATGGGGGAGCAGATATACACACACGGGGGTACACACAGTATGGGGGAGCAGATACACACACACGGGGGTACACACAGTATGGGGGAGCAGATATACACACACGGGGGTACACACAGTATGGGGGAGCAGATATACACACACGGGGGTACACACAGTATGGGGGAGCAGATATACACACACGGGGGTACACACAGTATGGGGGAGCAGATATACACACACGGGGGTACACACAGTATGGGGGAGCAGATATACACACACGGGGGTACACACAGTATGGGGGAGCAGATATACACACACGGGGGTACACACAGTATGGGGGAGCAGATATACACACACGGGGGTACACACAGTATGGGGGAGCAGATATACACACACACGGGGGTACACACAGTATGGGGGAGCAGATATACACACACGGGGGTACACACAGTATGGGGGAGCAGATATACACACACGGGGGTACACACAGTATGGGGGAGCAGATATACACACACGGGGGTACACACAGTATGGGGGAGCAGATATACACACACGGGGGTACACACAGTATGGGGGAGCAGATATACACACACGGGGGTACACACAGTATGGGGGAGCAGATATACACACACGGGGGTACACACAGTATGGGGGAGCAGATATACACACACGGGGGTACACACAGTATGGGGGAGCAGATATACACACACGGGGGTACACACAGTATGGGGGAGCAGATATACACATATGGGGGTACACACAGTATGGGGGAGCAGATATACACACACGGGGGTACACACAGTATGGGGGAGCAGATATACACACACGGGGGTACACACAGTATGGGGGAGCAGATATACACACACGGGGGTACACACAGTATGGGGGAGCAGATATACACACACGGGGGTACACACAGTATGGGGGAGCAGATATACACACACGGGGGTACACACAGTATGGGGGAGCAGATATACACACACGGGGGTACACACAGTATGGGGGAGCAGATATACACACACGGGGGTACACACAGTATGGGGGAGCAGATATACACACACGGGGGTACACACAGTATGGGGGAGCAGATATACACACACGGGGGGTACACACAGTATGGGGGAGCAGATATACACACACGGGGGTACACACAGTATGGGGGAGCAGATATACACACACGGGGGTACACACAGTATGGGGGAGCAGATATTACACACACGGGGGTACACACAGTATGGGGGAGCAGATATACACACACGGGGGTACACACAGTATGGGGGAGCAGATATACACACACGGGGGTACACACAGTATGGGGGAGCAGATATACACACACGGGGGTACACACAGTATGGGGGAGCAGATATACACACACGGGGGTACACACAGTATGGGGGAGCAGATATACACACACGGGGGTACACACAGTATGGGGGAGCAGATATACACACACAGGGGTACACACAGTATGGGGGAGCAGATATACACACACGGGGGTACACACAGTATGGGGGAGCAGATATACACACACGGGGGTACACACAGTATGGGGGAGCAGATATACACACACGGGGGTACACACAGTATGGGGGAGCAGATATACACACACGGGGGTACACACAGTATGGGGGAGCAGATATACACACACGGGGGTACACACAGTATGGGGGAGCAGATATACACACACGGGGGTACACACAGTATGGGGGAGCAGATATACACACACGGGGGTACACACAGTATGGGGGAGCAGATATACACACACGGGGGTACACACAGTATGGGGGAGCAGATACACACACACGGGGGTACACACAGTATGGGGGAGCAGATACACACACACGGGGGTACACACAGTATGGGGGAGCAGATACACATACGGGGGTACACACAGTATGGGGGAGCAGATACACACACACGGGGGTACACACAGTATGGGGGAGCAGATACACATACGGGGGTACACACAGTATGGGGGAGCAGATACACATATGGGGGTACACACAGTATGGGGGAGCAGATACACATACGGGGGTACACACAGTATGGGGGAGCAGATATACACATATGGGGGTACACACAGTATGGGGGAGCAGATATACACATATGGGGGTACACACAGTATGGGGGAGCAGATATACACATATGGGGGTACACACAGTATGGGGGAGCAGATATACACATATGGGGGTACACACAGTATGGGGGAGCAGATATACACATATGGGGGTACACACAGTATGGGGGAGCAGATATACACATATGGGGGTACACACAGTATGGGGGAGCAGATATACACATATGGGGGTACACACAGTATGGGGGAGCAGATATACACATATGGGGGTACACACAGTATGGGGGAGCAGATATACACATATGGGGGTACACACAGTATGGGGGAGCAGATATACACATATGGGGGTACACAGTATGGGGGAGCAGATATACACATATGGGGGTAAACACAGTATGGGGGAGCAGATATACACATATGGGGGTACACACAGTATGGGGGAGCAGATATACACATATGGGGGAGCAGATATACACATATGGGGGTACACACAGTATGGGGGAGCAGATATACACATATGGGGGTACACACAGTATGGGGGAGCAGATATACACATATGGGGGTACACACAGTATGGGGGTTATATATACACATATGGGGGTACATACAGTATGGGGGTTATATATACACATATGGGGTACATACAGTATGGGGGTTATATATACACATATGGGGGTACATACAGTATGGGGGTTATATATACACATATGGGTGTACATACAGTATGGGGGTTATATATACACATATGGGTGTACATACAGTATGGGGGTTATATATACACATATGGGGGTACATACAGTATGGGGGGTTATATACACATATGGGGGTACATACAGTATGGGGGTATATATACACATATGGGGTACATACAGTATGGGGGTTATATATACACATGGGGGTACATACAGTATGGGGGTATATATACACACATGGGGTACATACAGTATGGGGGTTATATATACACATATGGGGGTACATACAGTATGGGGGTTATATATATACACATATGGGGGTACATACAGTATGGGGTTATATATACACATATGGGGGTACATACAGTATGGGGGTTATATATATACACACATATGGGGGTACATACAGTATGGGGGTTATATATACACACATGGGGGTACATACAGTATGGGGTTATATACACACACATGGGGGTACATACAGTATGGGGTTATATACACACACATGGGGGTACATATATATACACATATGGGGTACATACAGTATGGGGGTTATATATATACACATGGGGGTACATACAGTATGGGGGTTATATACACACACATATGGGGTACATACAGTATGGGGGTTATATATACACACATGGGGTACATACAGTATGGGGGTATATATACACACATGGGGTACATACAGTATGGGGGTTATATATACACACACATGGGGGTACATACAGTATGGGGGTTATATATACACATATGGGGGTACATACAGTATGGGGGGTTATATATATACACATGGGGGTACATACAGTATGAGGGGGTTATATATATACACATATGGGGGTACATACAGTATGGGGTTATATACACACATATGGGGGTACATACAGTATGGGGGGTTATATACATACACATATGGGGGTACATACAGTATGGGGGTTATATATACACATATGGGGGTACATACAGTATGGGGGGTTATATATACACACACATGGGGGTACATACAGTATGGGGGGTTATATATACACACACATGGGGGTACATACAGTATGGGGGTTATATATATACACACATGGGGGTACATACAGTATGGGGGTTATATATACACATATGGGGTACATACAGTATGGGGGTTATATATATATATACACATGGGGGGTACATACAGTATGGGGGGTTATATATATACACATATGGGGGTACATACAGTATGGGGGTTATATATATACACATGGGGGTTATATATACACACATATGGGGTACATACAGTATGGGGGGTTATATATATACACACATGGGGGTACATACAGTATGGGGGTTATATATACACACATGGGGGTACATACAGTATGGGGGGTTATAT
The DNA here is from genome assembly GCF_027789765.1 of Dendropsophus ebraccatus. Classification (NCBI taxonomy): domain Eukaryota; kingdom Metazoa; phylum Chordata; class Amphibia; order Anura; family Hylidae; genus Dendropsophus; species Dendropsophus ebraccatus. The sequence continues at coordinate 1,316,433 of NC_091454.1, read as the reverse complement.
ATACACACATATGGGGTACATACAGTATGGGGGTTATATATACACACATGGGGTACATACAGTATGGGGGTTATATATACACACATGGGGGTACATACAGTATGGGGGTTATATATACACACATGGGGGTACATACAGTATGGGGGGTTATATATACACATGGGGGTACATACAGTATGGGGGGTTATATATACACACACATGGGGGTACATACAGTATGGGGGTTATATATACACACATGGGGGTACATACAGTATGGGGGGTTATATATACACACACATGGGGGTACATACAGTATGGGGGTTATATATACACATGGGGTACATACAGTATGGGGGGTTATATATATACACATATGGGGGTACATACAGTATGGGGGTTATATATATACACATATGGGGGTACATACAGTATGGGGGTTATATATACACATGGAGTACATACAGTATGGGGGGTTATATATATACACACATGGGGGTACATACAGTATGGGGGTTATATATATACACATATGGGGGTACATACAGTATGGGGGGTTATATATATACACATGGGGGTACATACAGTATGGGGGTTATATATATACACATGGGGGTACATACAGTATGGGGGTTATATATATACACATATGGGGGTACATACAGTATGGGGGTTATATATATACACATGGGGGTACATACAGTATGGGGGGTGTATATATATACACATATGGGGGTACATACAGTATGAGGGGGTTATATATACACATATGGGGGTACATACAGTATGGGGGTTATATATATATACACATGGGGTACATACAGTATGGGGGTTATATATACACACACATGGGGTACATACAGTATGGGGGTTATATATATATACACATATGGGGTACATACAATATGGGGGGGTTATATATACACATATGGGGGTGCATACAGTATGGGGGTTATATATACACATATGGGGGTACATACAGTATGGGGGGTTATATATATACACATATGGGGGTACATACAGTATGGGGGGTTATATATATACACATATGGGGGTACATACAGTATGGGGGTTATATATATATACACACACACATGGGGGTACATACAGTATGGGGGTTATATATACACATATGGGGGTACATACAGTATGGGGGTTATATATATACACATATGGGGTACATACAGTATGGGGGGTGTATATATATACACATGGGGGTACATACAGTATGGGGGTTATATATACACACATGGGGGTACATACAGTATGGGGGTTATATATATACACATATGGGGGTACATACAGTATGGGGGTTATATATATACACATATGGGGTACATACAGTATGGGGGTTATATACACACATGGGGGTACATACAGTATGGGGGTTATATATATATACACACACATGGGGGTACATACAGTATGGGGGTTATATATACACACATGGGGGTACATACAGTATGGGGGTTATATATACACATATGGGGGTACATACAGTATGGGGGTTATATATATACACACATGGGGGTACATACAGTATGGGGGTTATATATACACACATGGGGGTACATACAGTATGGGGGTTATATATATACACACATGGGGGTACATACAGTATGGGGGGTTATATATACACACATGGGGTACATACAGTATGGGGGTTATATATACACACATATGGGGGTACATACAGTATGGGGGGTTATATATACACACATGGGGGTACATACAGTATGGGGGGTTATATATATACACATATGGGGGTACATACAGTATGGGGGTTATATATATACACACATGGGGGTACATACAGTATGGGGGTTATATATATACACACATGGGGGTACATACAGTATGGGGGTTATATACACACACATGGGGTACATACAGTATGGGGGTTATATATATATACACATATGGGGTACATACAATATGGGGGGTTATATATACACATATGGGGGTGCATACAGTATGGGGGTTATATATATACACATATGGGGGTACATACAGTATGGGGGTTATATATATACACACATGGGGGTACATACAGTATGGGGGTTATATATACACACATGGGGGTACATACAGTATGGGGGTTATATATATACACACATGGGGGTACATACAGTATGGGGGGTTATATATACACACATGGGGTACATACAGTATGGGGGTTATATATACACACATATGGGGGTACATACAGTATGGGGGGTTATATATACACACATGGGGGTACATACAGTATGGGGGTTATATATACACACATGGGGGTACATACAGTATGGGGGTTATATACACACATATAGTCACTTACCGGGGGTCCTCCTGTGTCCCGTCAGTACCGTCTCCCCGGTCACCGGGTGCAGCCAGGTTGTGCTCTTGGCTTCCTCACTGTGGGGAGAGCAGACACAGATGAGACCCGACGGTGACAGGTGGCCCCCCCCCGGCGCTGTCACACCCTACAGCCCCCCCACACCCCGCTCACTTGATGAAGAACACCCGTCCGCCCGCCGTGATCCCGTAGCCCCACGCCCAGGGCAGAGAGCCGACCCAGTCCGAGCTCGGATCCGCCGCCATGTCTGTCACGGAGCGGGGGCGCGCGCAGCCTGCTAAGACAGAACGCGCAGCGCGGCCCCGCTCACTGGCAGTAGCCAGCCAATCATGGAGTGAGTCTTCTAGAGCGAGCGCAGTAACCACGCCCCCAGAGAGTTCCCGCCTTCCCGCTCATCATGAAGTGACAGAGAAGCGTGAGGTGTGAGGAGAGCGACACCTGAGCCCGGTACTCCACCCCGATAGCATCCTGTCACCCCTACACTGACCCCCCATATACTTCACCCCGATAGCATCCTGTCACCCCCACACTGACCCCCCCATACTTCACCCCGATAGCATCCTGTCACCCCCACACTGACCCCCCATATACTTCACCCCGATAGCATCCTGTCACCCCTACACTGACCCCCCATACTTCACCCCGATAGCATCCTGTCACCCCCACACTGACCCCCCATACTTCACCCCGATAGCATCCTGTCACCCCTACACTGACCCCCCCATACTTCACCCCGATAGCATCCTGTCACCCCCACACTGACCCCCCCTACTTCACCCCGATAGCATCCTGTCACCCCCACACTGACCCCCCCTACTTCACCCCGATAGCATCCTGTCACCCCTACACTGACCCCCCATATACTTCACCCCGATAGCATCCTGTCACCCCTACACTGACCCCCCCCATACTTCACACCGATAGCATCCTGTCACCCCTACACTGACCCCCCCTATACTTCACCCCGATAGCATCCTGTCACCCCTACACTGACCCCCCCCCATACTTCACCCCGATAGCATCCTGTCACCCCTACACTGACCCCCCCTATACTTCACCCCGATAGCATCCTGTCACCCCCACACTGACCCCCCCCCCATACTTCACCCCGATAGCATCCTGTCACCCCTACACTGACCCCCCATACTTCACCCCGATAGCATCCTGTCACCCCTACACTGACCCCCCATATACTTCACCCCGATAGCATCCTGTCACCCCCACACTGACCCCCCCATACTTCACCCCGATAGCATCCTGTCACCCCCACACTGACCCCCCCATACTTCACCCCGATAGCATCCTGTCACCCCCACACTGACCCCCCCATACTTCACCCCGATAGCATCCTGTCACCCCTACACTGACCCCCCATATACTTCACCCCGATAGCATCCTGTCACCCCCACACTGACCCCCCCATACTTCACCCCGATAGCATTCTGTCACCCCCACACTGACCCCCCCATACTTCACCCCGATAGCATCCTGTCACCCCCACACTGACCCCGGTATCACCTGGAGCTCACCCCCACACTGACCCCCCCATACTTCACCCCGATAGCATCCTGTCACCCCTACACTGACCCCGGTATCACCTGGAGCTCACCCCCACACTGACCCCGGTACCACCTGGAGCTCACCCCCACACTGACCCCCCATACTTCACCCCGATAGCATCCTGTCACCCCCACACTGACCCCCCCATACTTCACCCCGATATCATCCTGTCACCCCCACACTGACCCCCCCATACTTCACCCCGATATCATCCTGTCACCCCCACACTGACCCCCCATACTTCACCCCGATGGCATCCTGTCACCCCCACACTGACCCCGGTACCACCTAGATCTCACCCCCACACTGACCCCCCCCCATACTTCACCCCGATAGCATCCTGTCACCCCCACACTGACCCCCCCCCATACTTCACCCCGATAGCATCCTGTCACCCCCACACTGACCCCCCCATACTTCACCCCGATATCATCCTGTCACCCCCACACTGACCCCCCCCCATACTTCACCCCGATAGCATCCTGTCACCCCCACACTGACCCCGGTACCACCTGGAGCTCACCCCCACACTTACCCCCCCATACTTCACCCCGATAGCATCCTGTCACCCCCACACTTACCCCCCCATACTTCACCCCGATAGCATCCTGTCACCCCCACACTGACCCCGGTATCACCTGGAGCTCACCCCCACACTGACCCCCCCCCATACTTCATCCCGATAGCATCCTGTCACCCCTACACTGACCCCGGTATCACCTGGAGCTCACCCCCACACTGACCCCCCCCATACTTCACCCCGATAGCATCCTGTCACCCCCACACTGACCCCAGTACCACCTGGAGCTCACCCCCACACTGACCCCCCCCATACTTCACCCCGATAGCATCCTGTCACCCCCACACTGACCCCGGTACCACCTGGAGCTCACCCCCACACTGACCCCCCATACTTCACCCCGATAGCATCCTGTCACCCCTACACTGACCCCGGTACCACCTGGATCTCACCCCCACACTGACCCCCCCATACTTCACCCCGATATCATCCTGTCACCCCCACACTGACCCCCCATACTTCACCCCGATATCATCCTATCACCCCCACACTGACCCCACATACTTCACCCCGATATCATCCTGTCACCCCCACACTGACCCCCCATACTTCACCCCGATATCATCCTATCACCCCCACACTGACCCCACATACTTCACCCCGATATCATCCTGTCACCCCCACACTGACCCCCCATACTTCACCCCGATATCATCCTATCACCCCCACACTGACCCCCCATACTTCACCCCGACAGCATCCTGTCACCCCTACACTGACCCCGGTACTACCTGGAGCTCACCCCCACACTGACACCCCCATACTTCACCCCGATAACATCCTGTCACCCCCACACTGACCCCGGTACCACCTGGAGCTCACCCCCACACTGACCACCCATACTTCACCCCGATAGCATCCTATCACCCCCACACTGACCCCCCATACTTCACCCCGATATCATCCTGTCACCCCCACACTGACCCCAGTATCACCTGGAGCTCACCCCCACACTGACCCCCCATACTTCACCCCGATAGCATCCTGTCACCCCCACACTGACCCCGGTACCACCTGGAGCTCACCCCCACACTGACCCCCCATACTTCACCCCGATATCATCCTGTCACCCCCACACTGACCCCCCATACTTCACCCCGATAGCATCCTTTCACCCCCACACTGACCCCCAATACTTCACCCCGATATCATCCTGTCACCCCCACACTGACCCCGGTATCACCTGGAGCTCACCCCCACACTGACCCCCCCCATACTTCACCCCGATATCCTGTCACCCCCACACTGACCCCGGTATCACCTGGAGCTCACCCCCACACTGACCCCCATACTTCACCCCGATAGTATCCTGTCACCCCCACACTGACCCCCCCATACTTTACCCTGATATCATCCTATCACCCCCACACTGACCCCAGTATCACCTGGAGCTCACCCCCACACTGACCCCCCATACTTCACCCCGATAGCATCCTGTCACCCCCACACTGACCCCCAATACTTCACCCCGATAGCATCCTATCACCCCCACACTGACCCCCCATACTTCACCCCGATAGCATCCTGTCACCCCCACACTGACCCCCCCATACTTCACCCCGATAGCATCCTGTCACCCCCACACTGACCCCGGTATCACCTGGAGCTCACCCCCACACTGACCCCCCATACTTCACCCCGATAGCATCCTGTCACCCCCACACTGACCCCCCATACTTCACCCCGATAGCATTCTGTCATCCCCACACTGACCCCCCATACTTCACCCCGATATCATCCTATCACCCCCACACTGACCCCCCATACCTCACCCCGATAGCATCCTGTCACCCCCACACTGACCCCCCATACTTCACCCCGATAGCATTCTGTCACCCCCACACTGACCCCCCATACTTCACCCCGATATCATCCTATCACCCCCACACTGACCCCCCATACCTCACCCTGATAGCATCCTGTCACCCCTACACTGACCCCCCCCCATACTTCACCCCGATAGCATCCTGTCACCCCCACACTGACCCCGATATCACCCAGGAGCTCGCCTTGTTACCCCCACACTGACGCAGGAGGAGGAGCAGTGTCACAGCATGGCCTGGTCCCTACCAAGGAAGAGGAGCAGTGTCACAGCATGGCCTGCTGCCTACGCAGGAGGAGGATCAGTGTCACAGCATGGCTGCTGCCTACGCAGGAGGAGGATCAGTGTCACAGCATGGCCTGCTGCCTACGCAGGAGGAGGATCAGTGTCACAGCATGGCCTGCTGCCTACGCAGGAGGAGGATCAGTGTCACAACATGGCCTGCTGCCTACGCAGAAGGAGGAGCAGGGTCACAGCATGGCCTGCTGCCTACGCAGGAGGAGGATCAGTGTCACAGCATGGCCTGGTCCCTACGCAGGAGGAGGATCAGTGTCACAGCATGGCCTGCTGCCTACGCAGGAGGAGGAGCAGTGTCACAACATGGCTGCTGCCTACGCAGAAGGAGGAGCAGGGTCACAGCATGGCCTGCTGCCTACGCAGGAGGAGGATCAGTGTCACAGCATGGCCTGGTCCCTACGCAGGAGGAGGATCAGTGTCACAGCATGGCCTGCTGCCTACGCAGGAGGAGGAGCAGTGTCACAACATGGCTGCTGCCTACGCAGGAGGAGGATCAGTGTCACAGCATGGCCTGGTCCCTACGCAGGAGGAGGATCAGTGTCACAGCATGGCCTGCTGCCTACGCAGGAGGAGGATCAGTGTCACAGCATGGCCTGCTGCCTACGCAGGAGGAGGATCAGTGTCACAGCATGCCTGGTCCCTACGCAGGAGGAGGAGCAGTGTCACAGCATGGCCTGCTGCCTACGCAGGAGGAGGATCAGTGTCACAGCATGGCCTGCTGCCTACGCAGGAGGAGGAGCAGTGTCACAGCATGGCCTGCTGCCTACGCAGGAGGAGGAGCAGTGTCACAGCATGGCCTGGTCCCTACCAAGGAAGAGGAGCAGTGTCACAGCATGGCCTGCTGCCTACGCAGGAGGAGGAGCAGTGTCACAGCATGGCCTGCTGCCTACGCAGGAGGAGGATCAGTGTCACAGCATGGCCTGCTGCCTACGCAGGAGGAGGAGCAGTGTCACAGCATGGCCTGCTGCCTACGCAGAAGGAGGATCAGTGTCACAGCATGGCCTGCTGCCTACGCAGGAGGAGGAGCAGGGTCACAGCATGGCCTGCTGCCTACGCAGGAGGAGGATCAGTGTCACAGCATGGCCTGCTGCCTACGCAGGAGGAGGATCAGTGTCACAGCATGGCCTGCTGCCTACGCAGGAGGAGGATCAGTGTCACAGCATGGCCTGCTGCCTACGCAGGAGGAGGAGCAGTGTCACAGCATGGCCTGCTGCCTACGCAGGAGGAGGAGCAGTGTCACAGCATGGCTGCTGCCTACGCAGGAGGAGGAGCAGTGTCACAGCATGGCCTGCTGCCTACGCAGGAGGAGGAGCAGTGTCACAGCATGGCCTGGTCCTTACCAAGGAATAGAAGCAGTGTCACAGCATGGCCTGCTGCCTACGCAGGAGGAGGAGCAGTGTCACAGCATGGCCTGCTGCCTACGCAGGAGGAGGAGCAGTGTCACAGCATGGCCTGCTGCCTACGCAGGAGGAGGAGCAGTGTCACAGCATGGCCTGCTGCCTACGCAGGAGGAGGAGCAGTGTCACAGCATGGCCTGGTCCTTACCAAGGAAGAGGAGCAGTGTCACAGCATGGCCTGGTCCCTACGCAGGAGGAGGATCAGTGTCACAACATGGCCTGCTGCCTACGCAGGAGGAGGATCAGTGTCACAGCATGGCTGCTGCCTACGCAGGAGGAGGATCAGTGTCACAGCATGCCTGGTCCCTACCAAGGAAGAGGAGCAGTGTCACAGCATGGCCTGCTGCCTACGCAGGAGGAGGATCAGTGTCACAGTATGGCCTGCTGCCTACCAAGGAAGAGGATCAGTGTCACAGCATGGCCTGGTCCCTACCAAGGAAGAGGAGCAGTGTCACAGCATGGCCTGCTGCCTACGCAGGAGGAGGAGCAGTGTCACAGCATGGCCTGCTGCCTACGCAGGAGGAGGAGCAGGGTCACAGCATGGCCTGCTGCCTACGCAGGAGGAGGATCAGTGTCACAGCATGGCCTGGTCCTTACCAAGGAATAGAAGCAGTGTCACAGCATGGCCTGCTGCCTACGCAGGAGGAGGATTAGTGTCACAGCATGGCCTGCTGCCTACGCAGGAGGAGGAGCAGTGTCACAGCATGCCTGGTCCCTACCAAGGAAGAGGAGCAGTGTCACAGCATGGCCTGCTGCCTACGCAGGAGGAGGATCAGTGTCACAGCATGGCCTGCTGCCTACGCAGGAGGAGGAGCAGTGTCACAGCATGGCCTGCTGCCTACGCAGGAGGAGGAGCAGTGTCACAGCATGGCTGCGGCCTACACAGGAGGAGGAGCAGGGTCACAGCATGGCTGCGGCCTACACAGGAGGAGGAGCAGGGTCACAGCATGGCCTGCTGCCTACGCAGAAGGAGGAGCAGGGTCACAGCATGGCCTGCTGCCTACGCAGGAGGAGGAGCAGTGTCACAGCATGGCCTGCTGCCTACGCAGGAGGAGGATCAGTGTCACAGCATGGCCTGGTCCCTACGCAGGAGGAGGATCAGTGTCACAGCATGGCTTTGTCGCCACACAGGCGGTTAGGCTCGGTGGTCTCTTGCTCATGTAAATGGTAGAAAGACAGGATGCAGTAAAGAGCCGCTCTCTTGCTGATCCCATGTGCACTGTATACAGTAATCTAATTAGATCCTAATTGTGATTCTGTAGGGGATCACTCCACTACAAACCTACAGTCATGTAGGTGATCACGGTTGATTGACAACTGTAGCAGGTGATTTCTAGTCTGCATGTTGGTTACAAACAAATGGTGTTTAGTGTTTTTTTTTGTATTGGTAAACATTAACCCTTTGAGGACCAGGCCCAAAATGACCCAGTGGACCGCACAAATTTTGATCTTAGTGTTTCCGTTTTTCCCTCCTCCCCTTCTAAGAGCTCCAGCACTTTCAGTTTTTTATCTACAAGCCATGTAAGGGCTTATTTGTTACAGGAGTAGTTGTACTTTGTAATGGCGTCATTCATTTTACCATAACATGTATGATGGAATCCCAAATATATTATGTATGATGGAATTCCAAATATATTATTTATGAAGATATAAATTGGTGAAATCGCAAAAAAGAATGCAATATGGTAACGTTTGGGGGGTTCCTGTGTCTACGTAATGCACTATATGGTAACAGTGACATGATACTATTATTCTATAGGTCAGTCTGAACACAACCATATGCAGGTTTACGCAAATTCTCTAATGTTATATATATTTTTTAAATGAAATCCTTTTTTTTGGCAATTAATTATAAATAAAATGGGCCTATTGTGACGCTTATAACGGTTTTATTTTTTCACCTATGAGGCTGTATGGGGTGTCATTTTTTCCGCCATGATCTCTAGTTTTTATTAATACCATATTTGTGAAGATCGGACGTTTTGATCACTTTTTATTAATTTTTTTTTATATATAATGTAACATAAAATCGGTAATCCGCGCACTTTTTTCCCTCTTTTCGTGTACGCCGTTTACCGTTCGCAATGACGCTTGTTATATTTTAATAGATCGGACAATTACGCACGCTACGGTATATTATATGTTTATTTGTTTATTTATTTTTATATGTTTTATTTATATAATGGTAAAGGGGGGTGATTTCAACTTTTATTGGGGGAGGGGTTTTGGGGTTGTGTGTGTGTGTTTTGAACTTTTTTTTTTTACACATTTGAAGTCCCTTTGGGGGACTTTTACATAGATTAGTTTGATTTATACACTGATGAATGCTATGCCATAGGCCTAGCATTGATCAGTGTTATCGGCGATCTGCTCATTGAGCCTGCCTGTGCAGGCTCAGTGTAGCAGATCGCCGATCGGACCGCACGGAGGCAGGTGAGAGACCTCCGGCGGTCCGTTTCAACGATCGGGACCCCCGCAGTCACACTGTGGGGGTCCCGATCGGTAAGTGACAGGGGACTCCCCCTGTCACTTACACTTAAACGCCGCGGTCGCGCCGCGATCGCGGCGTTTAAGGAGTTAATGACACGCGGCAGCGCGATCGCTGCAGCGTGTCATTACCGGTGAGGTCCCGGCTGCTGATTGCAGCCGGCCCCCACCTGCTATGAAGCGCGCTCCGCTCCGGAGCACGCTTCATAGCGGGAGAAACACCCAGGGCGTACAGTTACGCCCTAGGTCGTCTGGGGACAGACTTCCATGGCGTAACTATACGCCCTGGGTCGTCTAAGGGTTAAAGAGTAACTGTCTTATTTATTTTTTTTTTTTCTTTCAGAAATCAATAGTCCAGGCGATTTTAAGAAACTTTTTAATTGGGTTTATTAGCCAAATATGCCATTATCTGAATTTAAAAAGCCCTTTCCCAGGTCCCCCCCCCCTCCCTCCTCTTTTCCATCCACTGCAAAAAATCTAAAAATTGTGACTTGTTGCATGAGTCACACTCTGTCTGTTCCTATAGAGAGGGGAGGGGGGAGGAGGAAGGAGGGAGTTAGGCCCCATTCACACGTCCGTGTCAGTTTTTACTGTCAGGAAATCCTGATCAGGAGACCTCAAAAGTCATCAGGAAAGTATCAGGATTTCCTGACAGTAATCCGTTTTTACCATCAGGAAATCATCAGGAAAAACCTTCAGGATTTCCTGATGAGTAAAAAAAAAAAGTGTTTCCAACAGGGGCATGGTGGGAGTTGTACTTCTGCAACCTGGATGGCCACAGGCTGCAGAAGTACAACTCCCATCATGGCCTGTCAGCAAGGCATGGTGGGAGTTGTACTTCTGCAACCTGGATGGCCACAGGCTGCAGAAGTACAACTCCCATCATGGCCTGTTAGCAGGACATGGTGGGAGTTTTAGTATTGGGGGGGACAGGGCTGTGTATCTCACCTGTCGGCGGCGGAAGAACAGCGGCGGCAGCTGGTGGGAGTCCCGGGCGGGCGGGTGCAAGCTGCTGCGGACTCGGAGAGGGAGGGGGGGGGGAACAGAGGTCGGGGGGGCGGCGGGGTGATGCGATGCGGCGCGGTCATCGGGCGGCGGCGGCGGGATGATGCAATGCGGCGGGGTGATGCGATGCGGCGCGGCGGGGTCATCGGCGGGGTGATGCGATGCGGCGGCGGGGTCAGCGGGCGGCGGCGTGATGCGATACGGCGCGGGGTCATCGGGCGGCGGTGGCGGGGTGAAGCGATGCGGCGCTACCGGGCGGCGGCAGCTGATGTCCGGGTGCAGGGATCCCTTGGGTGGTGGCGGCGCGGCGTTCGGGCAGCGGGGGTGCCGGCGGGCTGTCAATCATCCGGAATCACGGGCACTTTCCTGATGTACATCAGGAAAGTGCCCGTGATTCCGGCGCCCCCATAGCCTTCTATGGGGGCGTCCGGGACGGAATTCCGGACAAAAATAGGACATGTCCTATTTTTTCCGGATATATTTTCCGGAACGGACACCCTTCCGGAAAAATCCGGAAGGGTGTCCGTGACCAATTAAAGTCTATGGGTCCGGAAATCCGTCCGGATTTCCTGATAGGAAATCCGGATGGTTTTTCCGGACGTGTGAAGGGGGCCTTAGACAGCAGCAGAAAGCTGAGAACAAAGGGATTACAGGCACAGAGCTGGGTGACAGCTGTAATCAGAGCTCAGAGCAGTCAGTGCTGATGGTCAGAGGAGATACAGGGTGAGGTATTTATAGATTAACTCTTTGTTGTCCTGTTTTGGTCTTTTATTTAGCTCTCTCCACAGGAGAACAATGAAGACAGGGTGAAAGCTTCAAACTGCTTGTTCATGATAAAAATTCATTTTTCGGCTAATAAACCCAATGATAAAGTTTCTTAAAATTGCCTGTACTATTGATTTCTGCAAAAAAAAAAAAAAAAATTCACAACCGTGACACTTTAAGTATGCATTGTATATTATACTGAAACTGGTTTCAAGAAGCAAGTAATGAATGTGGCATTGGAGGGTCTGTGGCTTGGGCAGTGGAGGGTCTGTGGCTCTTGTAGTGGAAGGTCTGTGGCTCGGGTAATGGAGGGTCTCTGGCTCGAGTAGTGGAGGGCCTGTGGCTCGGGCAGTGGAGGGCCTGTGGCTTGGGCAGTGGAGGGCCTGTGGCTCGGGCAGTGGAGGGCCTGTGGCTCGGGCAGTGGAGGGCCTGTGGCTCGGGCAGTGGAGGGCCTGTGGCTCGGGCAGTGGAGGGCCTGTGGCTCGGGCAGTGGAGGGCCTGTGGCTCGGGCAGTGGAGGGCCTGTGGCTCGGGCAGTGGAGGGCCTGTGGCTCGGGCAGTGGAGGGTCTGTGGCTCGGGCAGTGGAGGACCTGTGGCTCGGGCAGTGGAGGGTCTGTGGCTGGGGCAGTGGAGGGTCTGTGGCTCGGGTAGTGAAGGATTCCCTTACATCCTTTGTTTACATGTAGAGATGCGTTGATGACACTTGATGTGAATACATGAATTATGTGAATAGTCAACAAAGAAGTGTTAAACTCGCTTGTCAGCTGAACGTCTTACCATTTGCTAGTGGCAATAATAGGCCTGTTTTGGAATTTTTTTTATTTTTTTTTTATTAGTCATATGCAGCCGTTGGCCCATGTGATCTCTTGGGGGCCTCCTGGAAATTACCTGTGTTTCTGTGCTCTCAGTGCGATCACCACATGAGTTGCTTTATAATGAAGCTGCTGCATGGACTTCACACAATTCTTCTGTCAAAACTGACATTAAAAAGCCTTCCCTGATGGTCTAGTGGGGGGATTGGCTTCTCCTGATGCAATTGCAGAACAACAACATCGCAGATTTTTGGTAACATCACCTCCAGAAAGATTTCAAGTAATCAAAAAGTCACATATGCTAGTGTTGTACCAATAAAAAAGTACTGATCATGAGGCTTTTTTTAAAGCAGTAAAATAAAATCAAAGTTATATACGTTGCCTATCGTTGTAATCGTAATGACCTGATGAACATAGATAACATGTCAGTTTTACGACAGGGTGAAAAGCAAAAAGACAACGACAATGATTTTATTTTCTTGTGCAGCATATTTTATGGAAAAATGAAGTGTGTCATTGCCAAGTACAATTTGTGTTGCAAACAATGAGGGCGCACGTGTGTCTGTAGGTGAAAAAGTGCAAGCCCTGAGGCCTAATAAACAGGAGGAAAAAGGTTAATTGCCCTCAGTTTATATACCACCTGCATGATGAACAGGTGTTTTTCCTTGTGAGAGTGTGGGACTTCCTGTGTTTGGGCTCTTTTTTTTTTGAACATGGAAAAGACCAAATATTGTCATGGAGGGAGCACAAGTGTCACACACACACACACACACACACAGGCTCCTTTTATATATCACCAATACCTCTATAAGTGTCACACACACAGAGGCTCCTTATATATCACTGATACCTCTATAAGTGTCACACACACAAAGGCTCCTTATATATCACTGATACCTCTATAAGTGTCACACAGACAGAGGCTCCTTATATATCACTGATACCTCTATAAGTGTCACACACAGAGGTTCCTTATATATCACTGATACCTCTATAAGTGTCACACACACACAGGCTCCTTTTATATATCACTGATATCTCTATAAGTGTCACATACACAGGCTCCTTATATATCACTGATACCTCTATAAGTGCCACACACACAGAGGCTCCTTATATATCACTGATACCTCTATAAGTGTCACACACACAGAGGCTCCTTATATATCACTGATACCTCTATAAGTGTCACACACAGAGGCTCCTTATATATCACTGATACCTCTATAAGTGTCACACACACACAGAGGCTCCTTATATATCACTGATACCTCTATAAGTGTCACACAGACAGAGGCTCCTTATATATCACTGATACCTCTATAAGTGTCACACAGACAGAGGCTCCTTATATATCACTGATACCTCTATAAGTGTCACACACAGAGGCTCCTTATATATCACTGATACCTCTATAAGTGTCACACACACAGAGGCTCCTTATATATCACTGATACCTCTATAAGTGTCACACACACAGAGGCTCCTTATATATCACTGATACCTCTATAAGTGTCACACACACACAGAGGCTCCTTATATATCACTGATACCTCTATAAGTGTCACACAGACAGAGGCTCCTTATATATCCCTGATACCTCTATAAGTGTCACACACACAGAGGCTCCTTATATATCACTGATACCTCTATAAGTGTCACACACACAGAGGCTCCTTATATATCACTGATACCTCTATAAGTGTCACACACACACAGAGGCTCCTTATATATCACTGATACCTCTATAAGTGTCACACACACAGAGGCTCCTTATATATCACTGATACCTCTATAAGTGTCACACACACAGAGGCTCCTTATATATCACTGATACCTCTATAAGTGTCACACACACACAGAGGCTCCTTATATATCACTGATACCTCTATAAGTGTCACACAGACAGAGGCTCCTTATATATCCCTGATACCTCTATAAGTGTCACACACACACAGGCTCCTTTTATATATCACCAATACCTCTATAAGTGTCACACACACAGAGGCTCCTTATATATCACTGATACCTCTATAAGTGTCACACACACACAGAGGCTCCTTATATATCACTGATACCTCTATAAGTGTCACACACACAGAGGCTTCTTATATATCACTGATACCTCTATAAGTGTCACACACACACAGGCTCCTTTTATATATCACCAATACCTCTATAAGTGTCACACACACAGAGGCTCCTTATATATCACTGATACCTCTATAAGTGTCACACACACACAGAGGCTCCTTATATATCACTGATACCTCTATAAGTGTCACACACACAGAGGCTCCTTATATATCACTGATACCTCTATAAGTGTCACACACACAGAGGCTCCTTATATATCACTGATACCTCTATAAGTGTCACACACACAGAGGATCCTTATATATCACTGATACCTCTATAAGTGTCACACAGACAGAGGCTCCTTATATATCCCTGATACCTCTATAAGTGTCACACACACAGAGGCTCCTTATATATCACTGATACCTCTATAAGTGTCACACACACAGAGGCTCCTTATATATCACTGATACCTCTATAAGTGTCACACACAAATGCTCCTTATATATCACTGATACCTCTATAAGTGTCACACACACACAGAGGCTCCTTATATATCACTGATACCTCTATAAGTGTCACACACACAGAGGCTCCTTATATATCACTGATACCTCTATAAGTGTCACACACACAGAGGATCCTTATATATCACTGATACCTCTATAAGTGTCACACAGACAGAGGCTCCTTATATATCACTGATACCTCTATAAGTGTCACACACACACAGAGGCTCCTTATATATCACTGATACCTCTATAAGTGTCACACACACACACAGAGGCTCCTTATATATCACTGATACCTCTATAAGTGTCACACACACACAGAGGCTCCTTATATATCACTGATACCTCTATAAGTGTCACACACACAGAGGCTCCTTATATATCACTGATACCTCTATAAGTGTCACACACACAGAGGATCCTTATATATCACTGATACCTCTATAAGTGTCACACAGACAGAGGCTCCTTATATATCACTGATACCTCTATAAGTGTCACACACACACAGAGGCTCCTTATATATCACTGATACCTCTATAAGTGTCACACACACACAGAGGCTTCTTATATATCACTGATATCTCTATAAGTGTCACACACACAGAGGCTCCTTATATACCACTGATGCCTCTATAAGTGTCACACAGACAGAGGCTCCTTATATAT
This sequence comes from Dendropsophus ebraccatus, assembly GCF_027789765.1. Taxonomy (NCBI): domain Eukaryota; kingdom Metazoa; phylum Chordata; class Amphibia; order Anura; family Hylidae; genus Dendropsophus; species Dendropsophus ebraccatus. The sequence continues at coordinate 1,300,131 of NC_091454.1, read as the reverse complement.
CACTGATACCTCTATAAGTGTCACACACACAGAGGCTCCTTATATATCACTGATACCTCTATAAGTGTCACACACACACAGAGGCTCCTCATATATCCCTGATACCTCTATAAGTGTCACACACACAGAGGCTCCTTATATATCAGGGCTTCAAATCGTTTTTAATAGTATAACAACAGACTGCTGGCTGGGACTTGCAGTGTTGCTACCACGATTTCACCAGCACACTGTGGTGATCGGCTGCTGACAGAAAGGGGACATTAGGTGTTGCAAACACACCCCTAAGAAGTGCTCAGTGTACTCTTTTTTTTTATTTTGGGGCTGGTGGTCCTACTGTACTACACTGTATTGCTGGGATTTGTAGTGCACCTGTATAGAACTTCACTGCTCATTGGACAGGGGTATCACAGCATGTATCTAGGTCCAGCCAGTACCAGATAGTGCCGTACAGCCCCCCCTAAACTAGTGGGTACTACAGTGTATTGCTGGGATTTGTAGTACACCTTTATAAAACTTTACTGCTCATTGTAAGGGGGTATCACAGTGTGTATCTAGGTCCAGCCACTACCAGATAGTACCGTACAACCCCCCCCTAAACTAGTGGGTACTACACTGTATTGCTGGAATTTGTAGTACACCTTTATAAAACTTCACTGCTCATTGTAAGGGGGTATCACAGCGTGTATCTAGGTCCAGCCACTACCAGATAGTACTGTATAGCCCCACAAAACAAGTGGGTACTACAAGTATTTTTCCTGATTTCTGTATTTCATACGCAAGGCCTATCTAAATTCCATACTGTGCAGTGTCCATAAAATGGTGAACCCCCAGGGTAAGGGGCGAGGGCGTGGGATTCCAAGTGATCCCGTTGTCGGAGGCCGTGGTTCAGGGCAGGGTGACACAGCAGCACCTGTTCAGGAGGTAGCAGTGGCACACCGCAGACGTCCACTCCCTAGCATCTTTGCCCAACTTGGTATCTCCTCCTCCTTTTCCTCCTTTTCCTTCAATTCTCAGCCAACAGCCAAGTCTTCTTCCACCATGCAGTGTCTGGCCTAATTATTTGGAGGCTCAATTGTTTCCTCACTCACTTCTAATGGTTCTCTGTGTCCTCACTGCCATGCTTTGACGTCACACTACGTCTGCGGAGGAGCAGGACTGGTTGCCGGGGGCCCACCGATCGCGCCCCCGCCAACCAGCCAGCTGTTTTATTTATTTTTTGTCTAGCCGTGGCCGGGGCCTTACCACCCCTAGTCGAGAAGCATCAGGTGTACCCTTAATGGTGACTGACAGCTGGCCTAGCCAGTTAGCTGTCAGCACCTGGGTACGTGTGTAATTAGCAGTGAGCTTGGTTGTGTGTGACAAGGGGCGGAACCTGGTGGCGGGTCTGCAACTCGGCAGCCTCACACATGTAAATGTCTGGCCCACGTCTTCAACCTAGTGTTGCTGCGCTTCCTTAAAACTTACCCCAAGGTGCACCGCATCTGTGCGCATTTCCACAAGCCAACCAGTTAAACTAACCCCAACTGCTACAGTCAAATTCAAACTCAAATCAACAGTGGGGGGGGGGGGGGAGAAGTGGGGAGTGACATGATGCAGGGAATGTGACCCCAACTGTTACAGTCAAATTCAATTTACCTTCCTTGTCTTCTCCATTTCGAACCATATTATCTGTGGATGTCATCTTATCTTACGGGTGTCCTCTGCCATTCTTTCACCAGTATCTTCTACCTTTTTTCGATGTTGTAGCCGTTTTTAAGACAGGATTGACCAGAGCAGTAATGGACATCCATGTTGACTACTGCTGGGCCTTTACTGGCATCCATGTTGACTACTGCTGTGCCTGCCCTTGCCTCCATGTTGGCTACTGCTGGGCCTTAACTGGCATCCATGTTGACTACTGCTGACTACTGCTATGCCTGCCCTTGCTTCCATGTTGGCTACTGCTGGGCCTTTACTAGCATCCATGTTGACTACTGCTGGGCCTGCCCTTGCCTCATGTTGGCTACTGCTGGGCCTTAACTGGCATCCATGTTGACTACTGCTGGGCCTTTACTGCCATCCATGCTGTACCTGCCCTTGCCTCCATGTTGGCTACTGCTGGGCCTTAACTGGCATCCTTGTTGACTTCTGCTGGGACTTTACTGGCATCCATGTTGACTACTGCTTTGCCTGCCCTTGCCTCCATGTTGGCTACTGCTGGGCCTTAACTGGCATCCATGTTGACTACTGCTGGGCCTTCACTGGCATCCATGTTGGCTACTGCTGCTCCCGGGAGTTCTCTGTGTGCTCAATGCCATGCTGTGTCTGGCATAATTTTTGGAAGGCTCATTGGCTACCGCTTCTACCTTGTTCACTCTGTCCTTACCGTCATGCTGTGTCAGGCTAAATTTTGGGGTGTTTCATCATATGCTACCTCTGTTTTAATGGTTCCCTGTGTTCTCCTTGCCATGCTGTGTCAGGCTTTGCCTCCATGTTGGCTACTGCTGGGCCTTAACTGGCATCCATGCTGACTACTGCTGTGCCTGCCCTTGCCTCTATGTTGGCTACTGCTGGGCCTTAACTGGCATCCATGCTGACTACTGCTGTGCCTGCCCTTGCCTCCATGTTGGCTACTGCTGGGCCTTAACTGGCATCCATGTTGACTACTGCTGTGCCTGCCCTTGCCTCCATGTTGGCTACTGCTGGGCCTTAACTGGCATCCATGTTGACTACTGCTGTACCTGCCCTTGCCTCCATGTTGGCTACTGTTGGGCCTTAACTGGCATCCATGTTGACTACTGCTGGGCCTTCACTGGCATCTATGTTGGCTATTGCTGGGCCTTCACTGGCATCCATGTTGGCTATTGCTGGGCCTTCACTGGCATCCATGTTGGCTACTGCTGCTCCTGGGAGTTCTCTGTGTGCTCAATGCCATGCAGTGTCTGGCCTAATTTTAGGGAGGCTCACTTGCTTCCTCACTCACTTTTAATGGTTCCCTGTGTGCTCAATTCCATGCTGTGTCTAGTCTAATTTTTGGGAGGCTTACTTGCTTCCTCACTCACTTTTAATGGTTCTCTGTGTGCTCAATGCCATGCTGTGTCTGGTATAATTTTTGGAATGCTTACTGGCTACCGCTTCTACCTTGTTCACTCTGTCCTTACCGCCATGCTGTGTCAGGCTGTTTTTGTGTGGTCCATATGCCTACCTCTGTTTTAACCAGGCTGTTGCACAGAATTAGGCATAAAGGCGTCCATACATGCTGCCCCTGCTGTTTCCTGTCCATTTCCGTTGTGTTTCCATCAATTTCTGAGGTTGACAGGTTTTCACACGACCTTCCCTCTACCGAACTTGAGTCTCCTGCAAAAATACTTGAGTCTCCCATGGACGAGCACTCGAGTATCGGGAGATATTCGTTTCGAGTAACGAGCACCCGAGCATTTTAGTACTCGCTCGTTGCTATATATCACTGATACCTCTATAAGTGTCACACACACATAGAGGTATCAGGGATATATAAGAAGCCTCTGTGTGTGTGACACTTATAGAGGTATCAGGGATATATAAGGAGCCTCTGTGTGTGTGTGACACTTATAGAAGTATCAGTGGTGATTAATAAGGAGCCTGTGTGTTTAACACTTATAGAGGTATCAGGCATATAAAAGGAGCCTGTGTGTGACACTTATAGAGGTATCAGTGGGGATATATAAAGAGCTTCTGTGTGACACTTATAGAGGTATCAGTGATATATAAGGAGCCTCTGTGTGTGTGACACTTATAGGTATCAGGGATATATAAGAAGCCTCTGTGTGTGTGACACTTATAGAGGTATCAGGGATATATAAGGAGCCTCTGTGTGTGTGTGACACTTATAGAAGTATCAGTGGTGATAAATAAGGAGCCTGTGTGTTTAACACTTATAGAGGTATCAGGCATATAAAAGGAGCCTGTGTATGTCTGTGACACTTATAGAGGTATCAGTGGGGATATATAAGGAGCCTGTGTATGTGTGACACTTATAGAGGTATCAGTGATATATAAGGAGCCTCTGTGTGTGTGTGACACTTATAGAGGTATCAGTGATATATAAGGAGCCTCTGTGTGTGTGACACTTATAGAGGTATCAGTGATATATAAGGAGCCTCTGTGTGTGTGACACTTATAGAGGTATCAGTGATATATAAGGAGCCTCTGTGTGTGTGACACTTATAGAGGTATCAGTGATATATAAGGAGCCTCTGTGTGTGTGTGACACTTATAGAGGTATCAGTGGTGATATATAAGGAGCCTGTGTATGTGTGACACTTATAGAGGTATCAGTGATATATAAGGAGCCTCTGTGTGTGTGTGACACTTATAGAGGTATCAGTGATATATAAGGAGCCTCTGTGTGTGTGACACTTATAGAGGTATCAGTGATATATAAGGAGCCTCTGTGTGTGTGACACTTATAGAGGTATCAGTGATATATAAGGAGCCTCTGTGTGTGTGACACTTATAGAGGTATCAGTGATATATAAGGAGCCTCTGTGTGTGTGTGACACTTATAGAGGTATCAGTGGTGATATATAAGGAGCCTGTGTATGTGTGACACTTATAGAGGTATCAGTGATATATAAGGAGCCTCTGTGTGTGTGTGACACTTATAGAGGTATCAGTGATATATAAGGATCCTCTGTGTGTGTGTGTGACACTTATAGAGGTATCAGTGATATATAAGGAGCCTCTGTGTGTGTGACACTTATAGAGGTATCAGGGATATATAAGAAGCCTCTGTGTGTGTGACACTTATAGAGGTATCAGGGATATATAAGAAGCCTCTAAGTGTCACACACACACAGAGGCTTCTTATATATCACTGATTCCTCTATAAGTGTCACACACACAGAGGCTCCTTATATATCACTGATACCTCTATAAGTGTCACACACAGAGGCTCCTTATATATCACTGATACCTCTATAAGTGTTACACACAGAGGCTCCTTATATACCACTGATACCTCTAATAGCGTTACACACACAGGCTCCTTATACACTACCGTTCAAAAGTTTGGGGTCACCCAAACAATTTTGTGTTTTTCATGAAAAGTCACACTTATTCACCACCATACGTGGTGAAATGAATAGGAAATAGAGACAAGACATTGACAAGGTTAGAAATAATGATTTGTATGTGAAATAACATTGTTTTTACATCAAACTTTGCTTTCGTCAAAGAATCCACCTTTTGCAGCAATTAAAGCATTGCACACCTTTGGCATTCTAGCTATTAACCCCTTCAAGGACCAGGCTAATTTTCGTTTTTGCGTTTTCTTTTTTTCCTCCTTGTGCTTAAAAGGCCATAGCACTTGCATTTTTACACCTACAGACCGACATGAGCCCTTATTTTTTGCGTCACTAATTGTACTTTGCAATGACGGCTGAATTTTTGCATAAAGTCACTACGAAACCAGAAAAAAATTCAAAGTGTGGTGAAATTGAAATAAAAACGCATTTCATTTATTTGGGGGAAATGTGTTTTTACGCCATTCGCCCTGGGGTAAAACTGACTTGTTATGCATGTTCCACAAGTCGTTACGATTACAACAATATATAACATGTATAACTTATATTGTATCTGATGGCCTGTAAAAAATTCAAACCATTGTTAACATATATACGTTCCTTAAAATCGCTCTATTCCCAGGCTTACAGCGCTTTTATCCTTTGGTCTATGGCGCTGTGTCAGGTGTCATTTTTTGCGCCATGATGTTTACTTTCTATCATTACCTTGATTGCGCATATATGATTTGTTGATCACTTTTTATTACATTTTTTCTGGATTTGATGCGACCAAAAATGCGCAATTTTGCACTTTGGGATTTTTTTTTGCGCTGACGCCGTTTACCGTGCGAGATCAGGAATGTGATTAATTTATAGTTTGGGCGATTACGCATGCGGCGATAGCAAACATGTTTATTTATTTATTTGTTTACTTTTATTTATAACCTGGGAAAAGGGGGGTGATTCAGACTTTTATTGGGGGAGGGGGCTTTTTACTAATGACAACACTTTTTTTTTTTTTTTTACACATATACTAGAAGATATACAGCAAAGATCAATGAGATCGGCACTCGTTTGCTTTCGGCTGCTGCAGCCGAATACAAACGAGTGCCGAGGTGGGGACGGCGCCATCTTGGACGAGTACCCGGCCGGCATCAGACAGGGAGATCGCTCCTCTGGGACAACGTCCCGGAGGAGCGATCTCCGCCACTAGACACCAGGGAAATGCTGTATCCGGTAATCGGATGCAGCTGTCATGTTTGACAGCTGCATCTGATTACTGTATTAGCGGGAACGGCGATCGGACCGTGCCCGCTAATACCGGCGGTCCCGGGCTACAAGTGGCACCCGGGACTGCCGCGGTTCAGAGCGGGGTCGCCGCGCGGCCCTGCTCTGAACGCCTGCACCCGCTCGAGGACGTACAGTTACGTCCTCGTGCGGGAAAGGGTTAATCTGTTGAGATAAGCTGGAGAAATTGTCCCCCACGCTTCTAGAAGCAGCTCCCACAAGTTGGATTGGTTGGATGGGCACTTCTGGCGTACCATACGGTCCAGCTGCTCCCACAATGGGGTGGTGATCTGGTGACTGCGCTGGCCACTCCATTACCTATGATAGAATACCAGCTGCTGCTTCTGCTGGAAATAGTTCTTGCACAATTTGGAGGTGTTTAGGGTCATTGTCCTGTTGTAGGATGAAATTGGCTCCAACCAAGCGCTGCCCACTGGGTATGGCATGGCGGTGCAGAGTGATGGCCTTCCTTATTCACAATCCCTTTTACCCTGTACAAATCTCCCACCTTACCAGCACCAACCCCAGACCATCACATGACCTCCACCATGTATAACAGATGGGTCAGGCATTCTTCCAGCATCTTCTCATTTCTTCTGCGTCTCACAAACCTTCTTCTTTGTCATCCAAACACCTCAAACTTGGATTCATCCATCGTCCACAACACTTTTTTCCCGTCTTCCTCTGTCCAATCTCTGTGTTCTTTTGCCCATCTTAATCTTTTTCTTTTATTGGCCAGTCTCAGATATGGCTTTTTCTTTGCCACTCTGCCCTGAAGTCCAAAATCCGGCAGCCGCCTCTTCACTGTAGATGGTGACACTGGTGTTTTGCGGGTCCTATGTAATGAAGATGCCAGTTGGGGACCTGTGAGGCGTCTGTTTCTCAAACTAGAGACTCTAATGTGCTTATCTTCTTGCCTAGTTGTGCAACGCGGCCTCCCACTTCTTTTTCTACTCTGGTTAGAGCCTGTTTGTGCTGTCCTCTGAAGGGAGTAGTACACACCGTTGTAGGAAATCTTCAATTTCTTAGCAATTTCTGGCATGGAATAGCCTTCATTTCTAAGAACAAGAATAGACTGTCGAGTTTCAGATGAAAGTTCTCTTTTTCTGGCCATTTTGAGCGTTTAATTGACCCCACAAATGTGATGCTCCAGAAACACAATCTGCTCAAAGGAAGGTCAGTTTTGTAGCTTCTGTAACCAGCTAGACTGTTTTCAGATGTGTGAACATGATTGCACAAGGGTTTTCTAATCATCAATTAGCCTTCTGAGCCAATGAGCAAACACATTGTACTATTAGAACACTGGAGTGATAATTGCTGGAAATGGGCCTCTATACACCTATGTAGATATTGCCCCAAACACCAGACATTTGCAGCTAGAATAGTCACTTACCACATTAGCAATGTATAGAGTGGATTTGTTTAAAGTTAGGACTAGTTTAAAGTTATCTTCATTGAAAAGTACAGCGCTTTTCCTTCAAAAATAAGGACATTTCAATGTGACCCCAAACTTTTGAACGGTAGTGTATATCACCACTGATACCTCTATAAGTGTCACACACACAGAGGCTCCTTATATTTTACTGATACCTCTATAGGTATCTCACAGAGGCTCCTTATATATCACTGATACCTCTATAACTGTCACACACACAGAGGCTCCCTATATATCCCCACTGATACCTCTATAAGTGTCACACACACACACACAGAGGCTCTTTATATATCAATGATACCTCTATAAGTGTCACACACACAGACTCCTTTTCACTGATAACTCTATAAGTGTCACACACACAGAGGCTCCTTATATATCCCTGATACCTCTGTAAGTGTCACACACACAGAGGCTTCTTATGTATGCCCACTGAAACCTCTATAAGTGTCACACACACACAGGCTCCTTATATGTCACTGATACCTCTATAAGTGTCACACACACACACACACACACACAGAGGCTCCTTATATATCCCTGATACCTCTATGAGTGTCACACACACAGAGGCTCCTTATATATCCCTGATACCTCTATAAGTGTCACGCACACAGAGGCTCCTTATATATAACTGATACCTCTATTAGTGTCACACACACAGGCTCCTTATATATCCCTGATACCTCTATAAGTGTCACACACACAGAGGCTCCTTATATATCCCTGATACCTCTATAAGTGTCACATACACAGATGCTCCTTATATATCCCTGATACCTCTATAAGTGTCACAAACACACAGAGGCTCCTTATATATCCCTGATACCTCTATAAGTGTTACACACACAGACGCTCCTTATATATCACTGATACCTTTATAAGTGTCACACACACACAGAGGCTCCTTATATATATCTGATACCTCTATAAGTGTCACACACACAGAGGCTCCTTATATATCCCTACTGATACCTCTATAAGTGTCACACACACACAGAGGCTCCTTATTGCCAGGGCTGCGTCCCATGCTCCGGGCCGTTGCCGCAACCCCTCCCCGTGTCAGGCAGCCGCCGGTGTCCTAGTGCATGGACCCCGGGCTGCGGCTAGTTTGGCCTCCGGGGCGCCTAACCTCGCCCCGCTCCTGTCTCCGTCTGTCCCGGCCGGCGCGTGCGTCCCCGCCTCCTAGGGCGCACGCGCGCCGGCTGTCTCAGATTTAAAGGGCCAGTCCGCCCCTAATTGGTAGTTGCACATATCACTCCCTATAAATCCCAACATGCCCTGTCCCTCGTGTTGAAGCCTATATATGCTTCCCATAGCGTTTTGGCCCAGCTCCTCTTTGTTCCTGTCCACTGCCCTTGTCCGCGGTTCCTGTCCGTTGCCCTTGTCCGTAGTTCCTGTCTATTGCCTCTGCCCCCTGCGGTTACGCCTAGACTACTATCTGCATGATCTACTGCCTACTGCTCCAGCTTCACCTTGCCTGCCGTGACTAGCAAACCAAGCCAGGGGTAGCGACCTGGGGGTTGCCTGCCGCAGCAAGCCCGTCTTGCCTTGCGGCGGGCTCTGGTAAAAACCAGTGGCCCCTTAGACTCCGCTCCCTGGTGCGGTTTATGCCACCGCTGGTGACGGTACAGAGGATCCACTACCCCAGTTGTGACAGCAGGCTCCAACTATGGATCCGGCGAGGTGCCCGATATCCGTGACATTGCCAGAGTGGTCGCCCAGCAGGCTCAACAGATCCAGCAGCAGTGCCAGCAGATTCAACAGCTGACCGCCGCCTTATGTGGATGGAAGCCTGCCTTGGCAAGCCCTTGTCATGATCACAATACTCGCACCTTGAGTTAGACATTGACAAAAAGAGGCCACCCTGGTGTTTCCCTATTTATGTTCCAATACTTTCAACCGAGTGGGACTTAAGGGGCTATTTATCAGGGTGGTGTGGTGCTCTCCCTATCATGGAGGCACCCCGTGGCAACAGGCTAGAGATATCTGGCTATCCCGTGTTTTGAGACTCGCAACCGAGGCTCCACGGACTTCTTTTTTGCATATTTAAATTTTTGGGGGCATCAGTGAAGACTCTTGATTAAGTACTTCATTGGAATTTTTTTCACTGTTCTCCTTGAGTTCAGTGATAACTGTGTTTTGTTGACCGCCGCCTTACAGCAGCGTACTGCAGCCCAACGGTCGCCTCCAGCAGCACCGCCTCCTGCACCTGGTCCATCTCCTCTTGGCCCGAACCTACGGCTTGCGCTTCCTAGTAAATATGGTGGACAGCCCAAGATGGGCAAAGGATTCCTCACCCAGTGCACTATGCATATTGAGCTCTTAGGCGGCCAGTTCACCACCGAGTGCTCCAAAGTGGCATTCATCATCAGCCTCCTGGAGGGTAGAGCCCTGGTCTAGGCTACGCCGCTATGGGACCGAGACGACCCGGTTGCTGCCAACCTTCGGACCTTCCTGGCCGAGTTTCGCTCTGTCTTTAAGGAGCCAGCCCGTGCTTCATCGGCAGAGACTGCTCTCCTCAACCTCTTACAGGGGAGCTCCTCCGTTGGCGAGTACGCCATCCAACTCCGCACACTGGCGGCGTAGCTAGACTGGAATGAGGCCACTCTGGTAGCCACTGTCAAGAAGGGCCTGTCCAGTCTGGTGAAGGACGTGCTCTCCACCCGAGATCTTCCGACCTCCTTGAATGATCTCATCCTGCTGGCTACTAGGATCGATGTTTGGTTCTCTGAGAGAGAGGAGGAGCTTCGGCAAGAACGGCGACTAAGTCTTCCCCGTCCTCTCTGGCTGGCATCGGTCTTTCAGAACCCAGTTACCCCTGCGTCCCAGCCGACATCTGAGGAACCCATGAAGGTGGAACAAGCTTGTCTGACTCCTGATGAGAGAACTCGCCGTCGGCAGCTAATCTCTGTCTCTACTGCGGTGGGTCTGATCACTTCCGGCTGAGCTGTCCCCAACCCCCGCAGCGTCCGGGAAACGCTTGCACTTAGGTCCGGTAGGAGAGGCCTCCCTAGGTGTGAATGCCTCCTCTCCAAGGTTGGCTATGCCAGTCTCCATCTTGGCACCCTCTGGACAGGTGCTGCTTTCCTCGACTCTGGGTCTGCAGGCAGTTTTATTGCAGCGTTGGTCCAGAAATGGCAGCTACCCGTGACCCGGCTTGCTAGATCCCTGACCATCTCCTCGGTCACTGGTGAAACTCTTACTGATGTTGTGCACTACCAGACTGCGCCACTAATCCTTCAGGTGGGCGCTTTGCATCAGGAGAGGATCTACTTCTACGTCTTTCCCCGTTCCTCCTCTGCCATCCTGCTGGGACTCCCTTGGCTGAAATTACATTCCTCCAAGCTAGACTGGAGAACCGGGGAAATTCTAAGTTGGGGTCCGGACTGTTCAAACCGGTGCCTGAAGTCCCCTCAGCTCAAGTGCTCTGTGACGTCACTTGACCCTGTCAAGCCTCTATCCGGCCTACCGGCAGAATACCAGAGCTTAGCTGACGTGTTTTCTGGCCAAGAGGCTGGCTCTCTACCTCCTCACCGGCCATATGATTGTCCCATTGACCTCCTTCCCGGGACTTCTCCCCCTCTTGGTCGAGTGTATCCTCTCTCCGTTCCCGAGACTGGGGCTATGTCCTCCTATATCCAGGAGAAATTGCTGAAGGGCTTCATCCGCAAATCCATGTCCCCTGCCGGCGCAGGATTCTTCTTTGTGCAGAAGAAGGACGGTTCTCTCTCTGCCCATGCATCGATTATCGGAGCCTTAATAAGATGACTGTGAAGAACCGATATCCTCTCCCGCTCATCTCCGAATTATTTGATAGTGTCCGCGGAGCCCGGGTCTTCACCAAGCTGGATCTCAGGGGAGCGTATAATTTGATCAGAATCTGTGAGGGTGACGAATGGAAGACCGCCTTCAACACCAGAGATGGGCACTGTGAAGATCTGGTCATGCCATTCGGCCTATGTAATGCCCCAGCGGTCTTCAAGGAATTCGTCAACAATATATTTTGTGACCTTCTCTACGTCTGCGTCATCGTCTATCTTGACATTCTGGTCTTCTCCCCTGATCTGCAGACCCACGTGACACAAGTACGCAACAACTACAGGCCAAGCTGGAGAAGTACGTCATCCATCAGCACAGCCTTCCTTTCCATGGGTATATTGTCTCCGATCGGGGTCTGCAGATGGATCCAGCGAAGCTCTCGGTCATCCTTCAGTGGCCACATCCCGTAGGACTCAGGGCAATCCAATGCTTCCTGGGATTTGCCAGCTACTATCGGCAGTTCATCCCACATTTCTCCACCCTGGTTGCGCTGCTCATGGCCCTCACTAAGAAAAAGGCGGATCCCAAGCATTGGCCGCCTGAGGCTGAGCAAACCTTCACAAAATTGAAATCAGCCTTCACTTCAGCACCTGTCCCAGCCCATCCAGATCCCGCCAGGCCCTTTTCTGTAGAGGTCGATGCATCCTCGGTGGGCGCTGGGGCTGTTCTTTCACAGAAGGACTCCTCAGGCAAGACCAGAACCTGTGGGTTTTTCTCCAAGACCTTCTCTCCTGCTGAAAGAAATTATACTATAGGACAGTGCTTCCCAACCTTTTCCACCTCGGGGCACCCCTTGGAAAAAAAAAATTAGCTCAGGCACCCCTACTAAATAATGTTCTACAAAATAAGAAAACCGTCATACAGTGACTCACAGGTGACGTCTTCTTTGATCTGAGGCATCACTTTTCCTTTTCCTCTCCATCCAGTCCAGTCCTCCATGTTGATTCCTTCCAGATACGTTTCATCTTTTCAGAACCTGCGAGACAAACATCTTAGGCTCCGCACATTTCTAGCAACTTCCTTTCCTTTCTCCCTCCTGTAGGCTCCCAAAGTAACTACGCTGTTTGGTGTTATGCGCAGTAAAGCAAGTAGAATTGTGGGATGCCCCCTGTATGTAGGATCCCCTGCTGTGCCCCCATGAGCTAATAATGCCCCCAGAGGTGGCCCCCATTAGCTAAAAATGCCCACAAAGGTGCCCCCATGAGCTAATAATGCCCCCAGAGGTGGCCCCATGAGCTAATAATGCCCCCAGAGGTGCCCCCATAACTTATAATGCCCCCAGAGGTGCCCCCATGAGCTAATAGTGCCCCCATGAACTAATAATGCCCCCAGAGGTGCCCTCATAAACTAATAATGCCCCCAGAGGTGCCCCTAAAAAAAAAATCCTACTCACCTAATCCACGCTGTGTGGCTACAGGCAGCAGCTCTCCTCCTCTTCGGGCTCCATCTTGCTAGCTGCAAGGACGGGACCTCCGGCAGGCGTGATGACGTCAGCCTATGGGAGGGAATGCAGGAGCAGGACTCTGACAGGTCCTGCTCCTGCATTCTGCTTGCTTTAATGTTCCGCCCGCTCACTGTGCGGGCGGAACATCAAAGCGATCTGTGCATCCCGAGAAGCTGCACGGCCGCAGCTTCTCGGGATGCTTAAAGAGACAGTGCACATTTCCCACCGGAATCCCGCGGCACCCCTGGCGGGTTCTCCCGGCACCCCAGTGTGCTGCGGCACCCTGGTTGGGAAACGCTACTATAGGAGATAGAGAGCTTCTGGCAATTAAGTTGGCCCTGGAGGAATGGCGTCATCTCGAAGGAGCTAGGCATCCGGTTAACATCTTCACGGACCACAAGAATCTCCTATCTTCAATCGGCCCAACACCTCAATCCCAGGCAGGCCAGATGGTCGCTCTTCTCACGCTTCAACTTCATCATCCATTTTCGCCCGGCTGAGAAGAACGTGAAAGCCGATGCCCTCTCTCGAGCGTCTGATGTCCTGGGACAAGAAGAATCCCCTCGCCACATCATACCTCCTAATCGCTTGATGCCAGTCACCACCTCAGTTCTTCAAAAGTTTCCTCCCGGAAAGACTTATGTACGCCCTGCACTCCGGAGAAGAATTTTGAGATGGGGGCATTCTTCTATGATTGCCGTGCACCCTGGAGCTCACAAGACCGGGCAGCTCCACTGTTGGTGGCCAGACTTACTCCAAGACGTCAAGGACTTTGTGGCTTCCTGTACCATCTGTGCCAAAAATAAGTCCCTCCGTCTAAGACCAGCCGGGTTGCTACAACCCTTGCCAGTGCCAGACCGTCCCTGGTCCCACATTGGCATGGACTTTGTCACAAACCTGCCCCTTTCTGCAGGAAACACAGTCGTTTGGGTGGTTACAGACCGATTTTCTAAAATGTCCCACTTTGTGGCTCTTCCTGGACTGCCGTCCACCCCTCTTCTGGCCCAGTTGTTCTTTCAACATATTTTCCATCTACATGGACTTCCTCTACATATTGTCTCAGATAGAGGATCACAATTCGTTTCCAAATTCTGGCGTGCTCTCTGCTCTCAACCCCAAGTGAAGCTGGACTTCTCGTCAGCTTCAGACCAACGGGCAAGTGGAGAGGGTCAATCAGATCCTGGGAAATTATCTTCGGCACTCGGCACGCCAGGACAACTGGTCCAGTCTTCTTCCGAGTTCTCATACAATCATCTGGACTCAAGTTCCACCGGCAAGTCCCCCTTCTATATTGTCTACGGTCATCCCCCTCTGCCTCTCTCTTCATCCTCCGAGGTTCCAGACGTCGAAGAACTGGTATCAGATCTTCAATCTATCTGGGGACAAACTCGACAGTCTTTGCTCAATGCATCCGACCGCATGAAGGTCCAGGTGGACAAGAAGAGAAGACCTGCCACAAACTTTTCTCCTGGTGACAAGGTTCGGCTTTCGGCCAAATATGTCCGACTCAAGATTTCCAGCTACAAGTTAGGACCCCGATTCCTTGGACCTTTTTCTGTGCTAAGACGCATCAACCCGGTCACCTACAAACTTCGGCTACCTCCTACTATGCGGATCCAGAACTCTTTCAACGTCTCCCTCTTAAAACCAGTGGTCCTCAACCGATTTTCCAGTAAGTCTTCTTTCACTTCTCCACCAGCCATCTCGGACAATGTCTATATTGTTAAAGATATCCTGGCGATGAAGACTGTGAGAGGAAGACTATTTTTTCTAGTGGACTGGAGAGGTTTTGGTCCTGAGGAGAGATCCTGGGAACCCGAGACTAACATCCTACTATACCACTATCTGCACGATCTACTGCCTACTGCTCCAGCTTCACCTTGCCCGCCGTGACTAGCAAACCAAGCCAGGGGTAGCGACCTGAGGGTCGCCTGCCGCAGCAAGCCCATCCCGCCTTGCGGCGGGCTGTGGTGAAAACCAGCGGCCCCTTAGACTCCGCTCCCTGGTGCGGTTTATGCCATCGCTGGTGACGGTACAGAGGATCCACTACCCCAGTCGTGATACTTATATATCACTGATACCTCTATAAGTGTCACAAACACAGAGGCTTCTTATATATCCCTGATACCTCTATAAGTGTCACACACACAGAGGCTTCTTATATATCACTGATACCTCTATAAGTGTCACACACACAGAGGCTTCTTATATATCACTGATACCTCTGTAAGTGTCACACACACAGAGGCTCCTTATATATCACTGATACCTCTATAAGTGTCACACACACAGAGGCTTCTTATATATCACTGATACCTCTGTAAGTGTCACACATACACAGAGGCTTCTTATATATCACGGATACCTCTATAAGTGTCACACACACAGAGGCTTCTTATATATCACCACTGATACCTCTATAAGTGTCACACACACAGAGGCTTCTTATATATCACTGATACCTCTATAAGTGTCACACACAGAGGCTTCTTATATATCACTGATATCTCTATAAGTGTCACACACACAGAGGCTCCTTATATACCACTGATACCTCTATAAGTGTCACACACACACAGGCTCCTTTTATATATCACCAATACCTCTATAAGTGTCACACACACAGAGGCTCCTCATATATCACTGATACCTCTATAAGTGTCACACATACACAGGCTCCTTATATATCACTGATACCTCTATAAGTGTCACACACACAGAGGCTCCTTATATATCACTGATACCTCTATAAGTGTCACACACACACAGAGGCTCCTTATATATCACTGATACCTCTAAAAGTGTCACACACACAGAGGCTTCTTATATATCACTGATACCTCTATAAGTGTCACACACACAGAGGATCCTTATATATCACTGATACCTCTATAAGTGTCACACACACAGAGGCTCCTTATATATCACTGATACCTCTATAAGTGTCACACACACACAGAGGCTTCTTATATATCACTGATACCTCTAAAAGTGTCACACACACAGAGGCTTCTTATATATCACTGATACCTCTATAAGTGTCACACACACAGAGGATCCTTATATATCACTGATACCTCTATAAGTGTCACACAGACAGAGGCTCCTTATATATCACTGATACCTCTATAAGTGTCACACACACAGAGGCTCCTTATATATCACTGATACCTCTATAAGTGTCACACACACAGAGGCTTCTTATATATCACTGATACCTCTATAAGTGTCACACACACAGAGGCTTCTTATATATCACTGATACCTCTATAAGTGTCACACACAGACAGAGGCTCCTTATATATCACTGATACCTCTATAAGTGTCACACACACAGAGGCTCCTTATATATCACTGACACCTCTGTAAGTGTCACACATACACAGAGGCTTCTTATATATCACGGATACCTCTATAAGTGTCACACACACAGAGGATCCTTATATATCACTGATACCTCTATAAGTGTCACACAGACAGAGGCTCCTTATATATCACTGATACCTCTATAAGTGTCACACATACACAGAGGCTTCTTATATATCACGGATACCTCTATAAGTGTCACACACACAGAGGCTTCTTATATATCACCACTGATACCTCTATAAGTGTCACACACAAATGCTCCTTATATATCACTGATACCTCTATAAGTGTCACACACAGAGAGGCTTCTTATATATCACTGATACCTCTATAAGTGTCACACACACAGAGGCTCCTTATATATCACTGATACCTCTATAAGTGCCACACACACAGAGGCTCCTTATATATCACTGATATCTCTATAAGTGTCACACACACAGAGGCTTCTTATATATCACTGATACCTCTATAAGTGTCACACACACAGAGGCTTCTTATATATCACTGATACCTCTATAAGTGTCACACACACAGAGGCTCCTTATATATCACTGATACCTCTATAAGTGTCACACACACACAGAGGCTCCTTATATATCACTGATACCTCTAAAAGTGTCACACACACAGAGGCTTCTTATATATCACTGATACCTCTATAAGTGTCACACATACACAGAGGCTTCTTATATATCACGGATACCTCTATAAGTGTCACACACACAGAGGCTTCTTATATATCACTGATACCTCTATAAGTGTCACACACAGAGGCTCCTTATATATCCCTGATACCTCTATAAGTGTCACACACAGAGGCTCCTTATATATCACTGATACCTCTATAAGTGTCACACACACAGAGGCTTCTTATATATCACTGATACCTCTATAAGTGTCACACACACAGAGGCTTCTTATATACCACTGATACCTCTATAAGTGTCACACACAGAGGCTCCTTATATATCACTGATACCTCTATAAGTGTCACACACAGAGGCTCCTTATATATCACTGATACCTCTATAAGTGTCACACACACAGAGGCTTCTTATATATCACTGATACCTCTATAAGTGTCACACACAGGCTCCTTATATATCACTGATACCTCTATAAGTGTCACACACAGAGGCTCCTTATATATCACTGATACCTCTATAAGTGTCACACACATAAGATCCCACTGATGTCTGAATAAGTGTGCAGTGGGGGATAATGGGAGTGATAGAGAAGACTATGGGATGATAGCGATGAGGCCGGTGATAGCACATTATGGAAGAATGCGGCCGTTCAGGTGTCTTGTGAGTCCAGACTTGTTATAGATTGTTCCTAGGAGTGGAGACTCGGCAGAATGATGATTATCTCCCCTCTATGCTCTGATTCCTTCTCTCTTCCTGTCACATCCCCGCCTGAAGTTTTCCTGCTACCCGCACATCTCCATCTTGTTGGGGGTATATTGTCCGATATCTCAGCAGCAGTGTCACATAGCAAGTGGCAGTAGAGCATCAGGATAGTGTGAAGGAACTCCGCCACCACCAGCTTCTATCCTAAAGGAAGGCTCCACACAATATGATCCTCTGTGTTGTGCCTAGTGCAGGGTATGAGGGAGGCACAGGGGTCCGGGGTATCCTCATACTGTTCTCCAAACAGAATCTAGTGGATCCCTTTAAAAGGATCAGCAATTTGCAGTTTTCTCTACATACCCGTCCTCAGCTAGTGTCAGCGGCAGTACCACACACAACCTATGGGCAGATGGGGCACTGTATTTAACCCTTTAAGGACTGAGCCAGTTTTCACTCTAGCGCTTTTGTTTTTTCCTCCTTGTGTATATAAGGCCGTGGCGCTTGCACTTTTTCACCTACAGACCCATCTGAGCCCTTATTGTTTGCGCTAGCTACTAATTTTACTGTGCAACGACAGACTTAATTTTTCCGTAAAATATGCTGCCAAACTGGGAAAAAATTATTTGTGTGGGTAAATTGGGGGGGGGGGAACCCATTTTTTTTAAATTTGGGGTGGTTTTGTGTTTATGCCGTTGGCCCTATGGTAAAACTGACATGTTACCTATGTTCCTTAAGACAGTATGATTACACCAATAGACAACTTGTGTAACTTTTATTTTATTTGACCGCTTAAAAAAAAAATCAAATAGGGCGTCTTGCCTTATTGCATCACCAGCCTTTACTGGTGAACTAAGTTGGCTGTTTCCCACGGTTCTTTTTTCTTAATTTGGAATATTCTGCATTTCTATTGGGGAAGCGCACCATGTTGTGGGCTGGTGTAGTTTGCCTTAATGTGATGCCATTCTCTGGAACTACCATTTGTATTGTTCATTATAAAAAATGTTAATAAAGATTACATTTAAAAAAAATATATAAAATCAAATAGAGCACATAAAAATGTGTGGCACTCACCAACTCAGCATAAAAAGTGAACTTGTCTCATTTCTAGCTAGGTCTTGGATGCTGGCCTAGTCATTGGTCAGCATCCAAGACCTAGCTGGAAATAAAATAGAGACATGCGCAGTGCTCTTTTTTCAGGGCCTGGAGCCTAGTCATTGGTCAGCATCCAAGACCTAGCTGGAAATAAAATAGAGACATGCGCAGTGCTCTTTTTTCAGGGCCTGGAGCCTAGTCACCAGTCAGCATCCAAGACCTAGCTGGAAATGAAATAGAGACAAGTCTAATTTCTATGCTGAGTTGGTGAGTGCCACAAATTCTTTGATGTGCTCTATTGGACTACTTTGCCTATATTGTTGAGCAAAACCACTTACAGATACTGAGGAGGTCTCCGATGGTGGTGGAGCTGTGGGGGTGGTGCCGTGGTGGTGGTGCCATGGTGCGCGGATTGTTCTTCCTTGATTGGATACATTTAAAAAAAAAAAAAAACATTTTTTAAAATCTAAATGTTCCTTAATCATGTATGTAGAGAAGGAAATAGAGTTGCACTCACCAGATTAAATTCTTTGTCTTTATTTCTCCATGATAAAAAAAAAAAAAGACAAAGACTTTTATCTGGTGAGTGCAACTCTGTTTCCTTCTCTACATACATGATTATATTTTTGTGCATACTTTGAGTTAGCGCCTCCGGTATTCCTGCTGCTAAATAGCCTGAATGTTTGCTGGGACCTGCAGTGCCACCATTGACTTCTATTGTGATGTACTAAATGTTCCTCAAAATGGCTCTATGACCATGCTTATAGCGCTTTCATCCTTTGGTGTCATCTTATGCGCCACGATCAGTACTTTCTATCGGTTCCTTGTATGCATATATGCAACTTTTTGATCACTTTTTATTACAACTTTTATGGATTTGCAACCAAAAATGCACAACTTTGTACTTTTTTTTGCACTTACACTGTTTACCGTGCGAGATCAGATAAATTAATAGTTCGGGTGATTACACACACGGCGATACGAAACATGTTTACTTTTTTATTTATTTATTTTTATTTATAAAATGGGAAAAGGGGGGAATTTTAAACTTATTTTTATAATTAAAAACATTTGTTTTATTTTTTTTTTTACTTTTTTTTTTATATTAGAAGTCCCCCTGGGGGTCTCCTATATACACAGCACTGATCCCCCTGAGGTTCTCCTATATACACAGCACTGATCCCCCTGAGGGGCTTCTATATACACAGCACTGATCCCCCTGGGGGTCTCCTATATACACAGCACGGATCCCCATGGGGGCTCCTATATACACAGCACTGATCCCCCTGGGGGCTCCTATATACTCAGCACTGATCCCCTATATACACAGCATTGATCCCCCTGGGGGTCTCCTATATACACAGCACTGCTCCCCCTGGGGGCTCCTATATACACAGCACTGATCCCCTATATACACAGCACTGATCCCCCTGGGGGACTCCTATATATACACAGCACTGATCCCCCTGAGGGACTCCTATATACACAGCACTGATCCCCCTGGGAGCTCCTATATACACAGCACTGATCCCCCTGGGAGCTCCTATATACACAGCACTGTCTCCTATATCCACAGCACTGATCCCCCGGATACAGTGTAGTATACATAATACAGCACTGATCCAGTAGATCAGTGCTGTATTACTCTGGTTTGCTGCAGACCAGATACATCGATTGCCGAGTTGGGATCAGCGTCATTTCGATGCTAAAGCCCAGCTGGCTCAAAAGAAAGGATCTGCACATAGCGGCGTCGTCGTGGTGTGAACCTCTCCGAATCCCGGGAGCAGACACATGCTGTATACGTACAGCATGTGTCCATAAGGGGTTAAAAGAAAGCAGCCATATTTTTCTAGATCCATACAACTGTCTTCATTACACTTCAGTCACTTGCACATTCAGCTCCCTTTAACCCCTAGACGACCCAGGGCGTATAGTTACGCCATGGAAGTCTGTCCCCAGACGACCTAGGGCGTAACTGTACGCCCTGGGTGTTTCTCCCGCTATGAAGCGTGCTCCGGAGCGGAGCGCTCTTCACAGCAGGTGGGGGCCGGCTGCAATCAGCTGCCGGGACCTCACCGGCAATGACACGCTGCAGCGATCGCGCTGCTGCGTGTCATTAACTCCTTAAACACCGCGATCGCGGCACGACCGCGGCGTTTAAGTGTAAGTGACAGGGGGAGTCCCCTGTCACTTACCGATCGGGACCCCCGCAGTCTGACTGCGGGGGTCCCGATCGGTAAAACGGACTGCCGGAGGTCTCTCACCTGCCTCCGTGCGGTCCGATCGGCGATCTGCTACACTAAGCCTGCACAGGCAGGCTCAATGAGCAGATCGCCGATAACACTGATCAATGCTAGGCCTATGGCATAGCAATGGTCAGTGTAGAAATCCAAGTAGTGAATGTAAAAGTCTCCCAAAGGGACTTCAAATGTGTAAAAAAAAAAAAAGTTAAAAACACACACACACTACCCCAAAACCCCTCCCCCAATAAAAGTTGAAATCACCCCCCTTTCCCATTATATAAATAAAACATATAAAAATAAATAAACAAATAAACATATAATATACCGTAGCGTGCGTAATTGTCCGATCTATTAAAATATAACAAGCGTCATTGCGAACGGTAAACGGCGTACACGAAAAGAGGGAAAAAAGTGCACGGATTACCGATTTTATGTTACATTATATATAAAAAAAAATTAATAAAAAGTGATCAAAACGTCCGATCTTCACAAATATGGTATTAATAAAAACTAGAGATCATGGCGGAAAAAATGACACCCCATACAGCCTCATAGGTGAAAAAATAAAACCGTTATAAGCGTCACAATAGGCCCATTTTATTTATAATTAATTGCCAAAAAAAAGGATTTCATTTAAAAAATATATAACATTAGAGAATTTGCGTAAACCTGCATATGGTTGTGTTCGGACCTATAGAATAATAGTGTCATGTCGCTGTTACCATATAGTGCATTACGTAGACACAGGAACCCCCCAAACGTTACCATATTGCATTCTTTTTTGCGATTTCACCAATTTATATCTTCATAAATAATATATTTGGGGTTCCATCATACATGATATATTTGGGGTTCCATCATACATAATATATTTGGGGTTCCATCATACATAATATATTTGGGGTTCCATCATACATAATATATTTGGGATTCTCTCATACATGTTATGGTAAAATGAATGACGCCATTACACAGTACAACTATTCCTGTAACAAATAAGCACTTACATGGCCTGTAGATAAAAAACTGAAAGTGCTGGAGCTCTTAGAAGGGGAGGAGGGAAAAACGAAAACACTAAGATCAAAATTTGCGCGGTCCACTGGGTCATTTTGGGCCTGGTCCTCAAAGGGTTAAAGGAAACTGATCACCAAAAAAAGTTATAACGCTCTTAATCCATCCTATACACTTACCAAACATACACATGTATAGCATGGCTGCCTGCCAGGTATACCCCCGGTCCTGCGCTCTATGCTGATAGACAGCATCTAATCATCTGGACCTTCCTGCACCGCTCCCGCGGGCCGCATAATCGCGACTCTATGGGCCGGATTCACAACTCTTTGTCATTTAATCATCATCCACCAGCGGGACTAGTAGCCTTCATTGCCAAGGACATGAGCAGTACAGCGGTCTCCTATCTGTACAGCAGTCTCCTATCTGTACAGCAGTCTCCTATCTGTACAGCGATCTCCTATCTGTACAGCGATCTCCTACCTGTACAGCGGTCTCCTATCTGTACAGCGATCTCCTATCTGTACAGCGGTCTCCTACCTGTACAGCGGTCTCCTATCTGTACAGTGATCTCCTATCTGTACAGCGGTCTCCTACCTGTACAGCGGTCTCCTATCTGTACAGCGATCTCCTATCTGTACAGCGATCTCCTACCTGTACAGCGGTCTCCTATCTGTACAGTGATCTCCTATCTGTACAGCGGTCTCCTACCTGTACAGCGGTCTCCTATCTGTACAGTGATCTCCTATCTGTACAGCGGTCTCCTACCTGTACAGCGGTCTCCTATCTGTACAGCGATCTCCTATCTGTACGGCGGTCTCCTATGTTTACAGCGGTGTCCTATCTGTACAGCAGTCTCCTATCTGTACAGCGGTCTCCTATCTGTACAGCGGTCTCCTATCTGTACAGCGGTCTCCTATCTGTACAGCGGTCTCCTATCTGTACAGCGGTGTCCTATCTGTACAGCGGTCTCCTATCTGTACAGCGGTCTCCTATCTGTACAGCGGTCTCCTATCTGTACAGCAGTCTCCTATCTGTACAGCGGTGTCCTATCTGTACAGCAGTCTCCTATCTGTACAGCGATCTCCTATCTGTACAGCGGTCTCCTACCTCTACAACAGCGGTATCCTATCTGTACAGCGATCTCCTATCTGTACAGCGGTCTCCTATCTGTACAGCGGTCTCCTACCTGTACAGCGGTCTCCTATCTGTACAGCGGTCTCCTATCTGTACGGCGGTCTCCTATGTTTACAGCGGTGTCCTATCTGTACAGCAGTCTCCTATCTGTACAGCGGTCTCCTATCTGTACAGCGATCTCCTATCTGTACAGCAGTCTCCTATCTGTACAGCGGTCTCCTATCTGTACAGCGGTCTCCTACCTGTACAGCGGTCTCCTATCTGTACAGCGGTCTCCTATCTGTACAGCGGTGTCCTATCTGTACAGCGGTCTCCTATCTGTACAGCAGTCTCCTATCTGTACAGCGGTCTCCTATCTGTACAGCGGTCTCCTACCTGTACGGCGGTCTCCTATCTGTCCGGCGATCTCCTATCTGTACAGCAGTCTCCTATCTGTACGGCGATCTCCTATCTGTACAGCGATCTCCTATCTGTACAGCGGTCTCCTATCTGTACGGCGATCTCCTATCTGTACAGCGATCTCCTATCTGTACAGCGGTCTCCTATCTGTACAGCGATCTCCTACCCGTACAGCGATCTCCTATCTGTACAGTGATCTCCTATCTGTACAGCGATCTCCTATCTGTACAGCGATCTCCTATCTGTACAGCGATCTCCTATCTGTACAGCGATCTCCTACCCGTACAGCGGTCTCCTATCTGTACAGTGATCTCCTATCTGTACAGCGGTCTCCTATCTGTACAGCGGTCTCCTATCTGTACAGCGGTCTCCTATCTGTACGGTGGTGTCCTATCTGTACAGCGGTCTCCTATCTGTACAGCGGTCTCCTATCTGTACAGCAGTCTCCTATCTGTACAGCGGTCTCCTATCTGTACAGCGGTCTCCTATCTGTACAGCGGTCTCCTATCTGTACAGAGGTCTCCTATCTGTACAGCGGTCTCCTATCTGTACAGTGATCTCCTATCTGTACAGCGGTCTCCTATCTGTACAGTGATCTCCTATCTGTACAGCGGTCTCCTATCTGTACAGTGATCTCCTATCTGTACAGCGATCTCCTATCTGTACGGCAGTCTCCTATCTGTACAGTGATCTCCTATCTGTACAGCGGTCTCCTATCTGTACAGCGATCTCCTATCTGTACAGCGATCTCCTATCTGTACAGCGGTCTCCTATCAGTACAGCGGTCTCCTATCTGTACAGTGATCTCCTATCTGTACAGCGGTCTCCTATCTGTACAGCGATCTCCTATCTGTACAGCGGCCTCCTATCTGTATAGCAGTCTCCTATCTGTACAGCGGTCTCCTATCTGTACAGCAGTCTCCTATCTGTATAGCAGTCTCCTATCTGTACAGCGGTCTCCTATCTGTACAGCGGTCTCCTATCTGTACAGTGATCTCCTATCTGTACAGCGATCTCCTACCTGTACAGCGGTCTCCTATCTGTACAGCGGTCTCCTATCTGTACAGCGGTCTCCTATCTGTACAGCGGTCTCCTATCTGTACAGTGATCTCCTATCTGTACAGTGATCTCCTATCTGTACAGCAGTCTCCTATCTGTACGGTGGTGTCCTATCTGTACAGCGATCTCCTATCTGTACGGTGGTGTCCTATCTGTACAGCGATCTCCTATCTGTACAGCGGTCTCCTATCTGTACAGCAGTCTCCTATCTGTACGGCGATCTCCTATCTGTACAGCGGTCTCCTATCTGTACAGCGATCTCCTATCTGTACAGCGATCTCCTATCTGTACGGCGGTCTCCTATCTGTACAGCGGTGTCCTATCTGTACAGCGGTCTCCTATCTGTACGGTGGTGTCCTATCTGTATAGCGATCTCCTATCTGTACAGCGGTCTCCTATCTGTACAGCGATCTCCTATCTGTACAGCAGTCTCCTATCTGTACAGCAGTCTCCTATCTGTACAGCGGTCTCCTATCTGTACAGCGGTCTCCTATCTGTAAAGCGGTCTCCTGTCTGTACAGCGGTCTCCTATCTGTACAGCGATCTCCTATCTGTACGGTGGTGTCCTATCTGTACAGCGATCTCCTATCTGTACAGCAGTCTCCTATCTGTAAAGCGGTCTCCTATCTGTACAGCGGTCTCCTATCTGTACAGCGGTCTCCTACCTGTACGGCGGTCTCCTATCTGTACGGCGATCTCCTATCTGTACAGCGATCTCCTATCTGTACAGCGGTCTCCTACCCGTACAGCGATCTCCTATCTGTACAGTGATCTCCTATCTGTACAGCGATCTCCTATCTGTACAGCGATCTCCTATCTGTACAGCGATCTCCTATCTGTACAGCGATCTCCTACCCGTACAGCGGTCTCCTATCTGTACAGTGATCTCCTATCTGTACAGCGGTCTCCTATCTGTACAGCGGTCTCCTATCTGTACAGCGGTCTCCTATCTGTACGGTGGTGTCCTATCTGTACAGCGGTCTCCTATCTGTACAGCGGTCTCCTATCTGTACAGCAGTCTCCTATCTGTACAGCGGTCTCCTATCTGTACAGCGGTCTCCTATCTGTACAGCGGTCTCCTATCTGTACAGAGGTGTCCTATCTGTACGGCAGTCTCCTATCTGTACAGTGATCTCCTATCTGTACAGCGGTCTCCTATCTGTACAGCGATCTCCTATCTGTACAGCGATCTCCTATCTGTACAGCGGTCTCCTATCAGTACAGCGGTCTCCTATCTGTACAGTGATCTCCTATCTGTACAGCGGTCTCCTATCTGTACAGCGATCTCTTATCTGTACAGCGGCCTCCTATCTGTATAGCAGTCTCCTATCTGTACAGCGGTCTCCTATCTGTACAGCAGTCTCCTATCTGTATAGCAGTCTCCTATCTGTACAGCGGTGTCCTATCTGTACAGTGATCTCCTATCTGTACAGCAGTCTCCTATCTGTACGGTGGTGTCCTATCTGTACAGCGATCTCCTATCTGTACAGCGGTCTCCTATCTGTACAGCAGTCTCCTATCTGTACGGCGATCTCCTATCTGTACAGCGGTCTCCTATCTGTACAGCGATCTCCTATCTGTACAGCGATCTCCTATCTGTACGGCGGTCTCCTATCTGTACAGCGGTCTCCTATCTGTATAGCGATCTACTATCTGTACAGCGGTGTCCTATCTGTACAGCGGTCTCCTATCTGTACGGTGGTGTCCTATCTGTATAGCGATCTCCTATCTGTACAGCGGTCTCCTATCTGTACAGCGATCTCCTATCTGTACAGCAGTCTCCTATCTGTACAGCAGTCTCCTATCTGTACAGCGGTCTCCTATCTGTACAGCGGTCTCCTATCTGTAAAGCGGTCTCCTGTCTGTACAGCGGTCTCCTATCTGTACAGCGATCTCCTATCTGTACGGTGGTGTCCTATCTGTACAGCGATCTCCTATCTGTACAGCAGTCTCCTATCTGTAAAGCGGTCTCCTATCTGTACAGCGGTCTCCTATCTGTACAGCGATCTCCTATCTGTACAGCGGTCTCCTATCTGTACGGCGGTCTCCTATCTGTACGGTGGTGTCCTATCTGTACAGCGGTCTCCTATCTGTACAGCGATCTCCTATCTGTACAGCGGTCTCCTATCTGTACAGCAGTCTCCTATCTGTACAGCGGTCTCCTATCTGTACAGCGGTCTCCTATCTGTACAGCGGTCTCCTACCTGTACAGCGATCTCCTATCTGTACGGCGGTCTCCTATCTGTACAGCAGTCTCCTATCTGTACAGCGGTCTCCTATCTGTACAGCGATCTCCTATCTGTACAGCGGTGTCCTATCTGTACGGCGGTCTCCTATCTGTACAGTGATCTCCTATCTGTACAGCAGTCTCCTATCTGTATAGCGATCTCCTATCTGTACAGCGGTGTCCTATCTGTACAGTGATCTCCTATCTGTACAGCGGTCTCCTATCTGTACGGCGGTGTCCTATCTGTATAGCGATCTCCTATCTGTACAGCGATCTCCTATCTGTACAGCGGTCTCCTATCTGTACGGCGGTGTCCTATCTGTATAGCGATCTCCTATCTGTACAGCGATCTCCTATCTGTACAGCGGTCTCCTATCTGTACGGCGGTGTCCTATCTGTATAGCGATCTCCT
This sequence comes from Dendropsophus ebraccatus, assembly GCF_027789765.1. NCBI lineage: Eukaryota > Metazoa > Chordata > Amphibia > Anura > Hylidae > Dendropsophus > Dendropsophus ebraccatus. The sequence goes on along the minus strand of NC_091454.1, from coordinate 1,272,821 downwards.
ATCTGTATAGCGATCTCCTATCTGTACAGTGATCTCCTATCTGTACAGCGATCTCGTATCTGTACAGCGATCTCCTATCTGTACAGTGATCTCCTATCTGTACAGCGGTGTCCTATCTGTACAGTGATCTCCTATCTGTACAGCGGTGTCCTAACTGTACAGCAGTCTCCTATCTGTACGGTGGTGTCCTATCTGTACAGCAGTCTCCTATCTGTAAAGCGGTCTCCTATCTGTACAGCGATCTCCTATCTGTACAGTGATCTCCTATCTGTACAGCGGTCTCCTATCTGTACAGCGATCTCCTACCTGTACAGCGATCTCCTATCTGTACAGTGATCTCCTATCTGTACAGCGATCTCCTATCTGTACAGCGATCTCCTATCTGTACAGTGATCTCCTATCTGTACAGCAGTCTCCTATCTGTACAGCGGTGTCCTATCTGTACAGCGGTCTCCTATCTGTACAGCGGTGTCCTATCTGTACGGTGGTGTCCTATCTGTACGGCGGTGTCCTATCTGTACAGCGATCTCCTATCTGTACAGCGGTCTCCTATCTGTACAGTGATCTCCTATCTGTACAGCAGTCTCCTATCTGTACAGCAGTCTCCTATCTGTACAGCGGTGTCCTATCTATACAGCAGTCTCCTATCTGTACGGTGGTGTCCTATCAGTACAGCGGTGTCCTATCTGTACAGCGGTCTCCTATCTGTACAGCAGTCTCCTATCTGTACAGCGGTGTCCTATCTATACAGCAGTCTCCTATCTGTACGGCGGTCTCCTATCTGTACGGTGGTGTCCTATCTGTACAGCGGTCTCCTATCTGTACAGCGGTCTCCTATCTGTATAGCGATCTCCTATCTGTACGGCGATCTCCTATCTGTACGGCGGTGTCCTATCTGTATAGCAGTCTCCTATCTGTACAGCGGTGTCCTATCCGTACAGCGGTGTTTTATCTTATCTATTTAGTCATGATTGTGCCTGAAAAGACATCAGTGCCACCCTCTGCGGTGAAGATCCGACCTCTGCGCCAAAGACTGCGCTTTTGGCTTTAGGTCCGTGCCTGGTTTTGTTCTGTTTATGTCTTCTGTGATCCCGTCCATGTTTTGTCAGTTCTCCTATTCACTTATTGTCTCTGCTGTGTTGTGATTGACAGGTCTCCTCACCTCTGGCTTTCTGTGATTCTCTTGTGTGTTTCTCCTGCTCTACCTATCAGCTTGGAGTCTGGGACTTCTGTTCTCTTATAGCTCGGTCTCTCCCTGCACTCTGGGCTCTGGATAGTTTTGTCCAGCTTGTCTGTCAGCTAGATCCAGCCTTTTTTGCCTTCAGTCTCTATCCCGTGTATTCTCCGTTTCCCTTTGCTTGTTTCTTGCCATTCTTTGTCTTTTGGTTCTGTGTGTTGCTTTGTTTACCTCGCTTAGTCCTCAGTGTTCCTTGCTTAGTCCTCAGTGTTCCTTGCTTAGTCCTCAGTGTTCCTTGCTTAGTCCTTAGTTCATCCTGCTACTATCTCCGGCTTTTGGTTCTCTATTTACCTTGTTGCATCTCTGGCTTTCGTATTCCATTGGTTTGGTCCCCTGTTCCTCGCTGCCTTCTTGGTCCTGTCCTTCTGTGTGACTTTACCTTGTCTACTGTCATTGTACCTTGTTTGCCTGTACTGTGTCTTCTCTGTGTTTTGCACTTATTTGAGTGCAGGGACTGAGGCCCAGTTGCGGACGGTCATTTAGGACCTGCACTGCAAGTAGGTAGGGACAGTGTGGGGGGGTGTTAGCCATAGGGCCCACTTGTCCTGTGTCTCTTTGTTCCCCGGGGCCCTGACAGGTGTCCTATCTGTACGGCGGTGTCCTATCCCTTCTGTACTGCGCATGTCCGAAATAGCCACAGATTAATTGCGCTCAGTCCAAGGCTATTTCAGATTGATGTTTGTCCCCTTAAAACTCCTCTCTTCCTTCCAGACTCCTCTGTCCCCTCTTCCCCTTGTCTCCTCTGTCCCCTCCAGACTCCTCTGTCCTGCCACAGACCCAGACCCCTCTGTCCTGGCCTAGAATCATCTGTCCTCTGGTCTCCTCTTTCCTCCCCTAAACTTCTCTGCCCTCCTCCAGACCTCTGTTCTCCCCTAGACTTGTCTTTCCCCTCCTGCCCTGGTCTGGTTTCCTGTGTCCTCCCTTGGTTTCCTCTGTCCCCTCCTTCCCTGCTCTCCTCTTTTTTTTTTTTTTTCTCCCCTAGACTTCTCCGCCCTTCTCCAGACCTCTCTGTTCTCCCGTAGAATTCTCTGTCCCCTCCTCCCCTGGTTTTCTCTGTCCTCCCCTGGTTTCCTCTGTTTCCTCTGTCCTCCCCTGGTTTCCTCTGTTTCCTCTGTCCTCCCCTGGTTTCCTCTGTTTCCTCTGTCCTCCCCTGGTTTCCTCTGTCCTCCCCTGGTTTCCTCTGTCCTCCCCTGGTTTCCTCTGTTTCCTCTGTCCTCCCCTGGTTTCCTCTGTTTCCTCTGTCCTCCCCTGGTTTCCTCTGTTTCCTCTGTCCTCCCCTGGTTTCCTCTGTCCTCCCCTGGTTTCCTCTGTCCTCCCCTGGTTTCCTCTGTCCCCCCTCTTCCCCTGGTCTCCTCTTTCCCCCCTCTTCCCCTGGTCTCCTCTGTCCCCCCTCTTCCCCTGGTCTCCTCTGTCCCCTCTTCCCCTGGTCTCCTCTGTCCTCTCCTTCCCCTGGTCTCCTCTGTCCTCTCCTTCCCCTGGTCTCCTCTGTCCTCTCTTCCCCTGGTCTCCTCTGTCCTCTCCTTCCCCTGGTCTCCTCTGTCCTCTCTTCCCCTGGTCTCCTCTGTCCTCTCTTCCCCTGGTCTCCTCTGTCCTCTCCTTCCCCTGGTCTCCTCTGTTCCCCCTTCCCCTGGTCTCCTCTGTCCCCCCTCTTCCCTGGTCTCCTCTGTCCCCCCTCTTCCCCTGGTCTCCTCTTTCCCCCCCTCTTCCCCTGGTCTCCTCTGTCCCCCCTCTTCCCGTGGTCTCCTCTGTCCTCTCCTTCCCCTGGTCTCCTCTGTCCTCTCCTTCCCCTGGTCTCCTCTGTCCTCTCTTCCCCTGGTCTCCTCTGTCCTCTCCTTCCCCTGGTCTCCTCTGTTCCCCCCTTCCCCTGGTCTCCTCTGTCCCCCCTCTTCCCCTGGTCTCCTCTGTCCCCCCTCTTCCCCTGGTCTCCTCTTTCCCCCCTCTTCCCCTGGTCTCCTCTGTCCCCCCTCTTCCCGTGGTCTCCTCTGTCCTCTCCTTCCCCTGGTCTCCTCTGTCCCCCCTTCCCCTGGTCTCCTCTTTCCCCCCTCTTCCCCTGGTCTCCTCTGTCCCCCCCTTCCCCTGGTCTCCTCTGTCCCCCCTCTTCCCCTGGTCTCCTCTGTCCCCCCCCTTCCCCTTGTCTCCTCTGTCCTCTCCTTCCCCTGGTCTCCTCTGTCCTCTCCTTTCCTGGTCTCCTCTGTCCTCTCGTTCCCTGGTCTCCTCTGTCCTCTCCTTTCCTGGTCTCCTCTGTCCTCTCGTTCCCTGGTCTCCTCTGTCCTCTCCTTTCCTGGTCTCCTCTGTCCTCTCCTTCCCCTGGTCTCCTCTGTCCTCTCCTTCCCCTGGTCTCCTCTGCCCCCCCCTCTCTTCCCCTGGTCTCCTCTGTCCTCTCTTCCCCTGGTCTCCTCTGTTCCCCCCTTCCCCTGGTCTCCTCTGTCCTCTCCTTCCCCTGGTCTCCTCTGTCCTCTCCTTCTTCTGGTCTCCTCTGTCCTCTCCTTCCCCTGGTCTCCTCTGTCCCCCCTCTTCCCCTGGTCTCCTCTGTCCTCTCCTTCCCCTGGTCTCCTCTGTCCCCCCTCTTCCCCTGGTCTCCTCTGCCCCCCCTCTTCCCCTGGTCTCCTCTGTCCCCCCTCTTCCCCTGGTCTCCTCTGTCCTCTCCTTCCCCTGGTCTCCTCTGTCCCCCCTCTTCCCCTGGTCTCCTCTGTCCTCTCCTTCCCCTGGTCTCCTCTGTCCCCCCTTCCCCTGGTCTCCTCTGTCCCCCCTCTTCCCCTGGTCTCCTCTGTCCCCCCTCTTCCCCTGGTCTCCTCTTTCCCCCCTCTTCCCCTGGTCTCCTCTTTCCCCCCTCTTCCCCTGGTCTCCTCTTTCCCCCCTCTTCCCCTGGTCTCCTCTGTCCCCCCTCTTCCCCCCCCCCCTTCCCCTGGTCTCCTCTGTTCCCCTCTTCCCCTGGTCTCCTCTTTCCCCCCTCTTCCCCTGGTCTCCTCTTTCCCCCCTCTTCCCCTGGTCTCCTCTTTCCCCCCTCTTCCCCTGGTCTCCTCTGTTCCCCCCTTCCCCTGGTCTCCCCTGCCCCCCCCCCCCCTTCCCCTGGTCTCCTCTGTCCCCCCTCTTCCCCTGGTCTCCTCTTTCCCCCCTCTTCCCCTGGTCTCCTCTGTCCCCCTCTTCCCCTGGTCTCCCCTGCCCCCCCCCCTTCCCCTGGTCTCCTCTGTCCTCTCCTTCCCCTGGTCTCCTCTTTCCCCCCTCTTCCCCTGGTCTCCTCTGTCCCCCCTCTTCCCCTGGTCTCCTCTGTCCCCCCTCTTCCCCTGGTCTCCTCTGTCCCCCCTCTTCCCCTGGTCTCCTCTGTCCCCCCTCTTCCCCTGGTCTCCTCTGTCCCCCCTCTTTCGCTGGTCTCCCCTGCCCCCCCCCCTTCCCCTGGTCTCCTCTGTCCTCTCCTTCCCCTGGTCTCCTCTTTCCCCCCTCTTCCCCTGGTCTCCTCTGTCCCCCCTCTTCCCCTGGTCTCCTCTGGTCCCCCCTCTTCCCCTGGTCTCCTCTGTCCCCCCTCTTCCCCTGGTCTCCTCTGTCCCCCCTCTTCCCCTGGTCTCCTCTGTCCCCCCTCTTCCCCTGGTCTCCTCTTTCCCCCCTCTTCCCCTGGTCTCCTCTGTCCCCCCCTTCCCCTGGTCTCCTCTGTCCTCTCCTTCCCCTGGTCTCCTCTGTCCTCTCCTTCCCCTGGTCTCCTCTTTCCCCCCTCTTCCCCTGGTCTCCTCTTTCCCCCCTCTTCCCCTGGTCTCCTCTTTCCCCCCTCTTCCCCTGGTCTCCTCTGTCCCCCCTCTTCCACTGGTCTCCTCTGTCCCCCCTCTTCCACTGGTCTCCTCTGTCCCCCCTCTTCCCCTGGTCTCCTCTGTCCCCCCTCTTCCCCTGGTCTCCTCTTTCCCCCCTCTTCCCCTGGTCTCCTCTGTCCTCTCCTTCCCCTGGTCTCCTCTGTCCTCTCCTTCCCCTGGTCTCCTCTGTCCTCTCCTTCCCCTGGTCTCCTCTTTCCCCCCTCTTCCCCTGGTCTCCTCTGTCCCCCTCTTCCCCTGGTCTCCTCTGTCCTCTCCTTCCCCTGGTCTCCTCTTTCCCCCCTCTTCCCCTGGTCTCCTCTTTCCCCCCTCTTCCCCTGGTCTCCTCTGTCCCCCCTCTTCCACTGGTCTCCTCTGTCCCCCCTCTTCCCCTGGTCTCCTCTGTCCCCCCTCTTTCGCTGGTCTCCCCTGCCCCCCCCCCCCCCTTCCCCTGGTCTCCTCTGTCCCCCCTCTTCCCCTGGTCTCCTCCAGACTCCTCTGTTCTCCCCTAGACTTCTCTGTCCCCTCCTCCCCTGGTCTCCTCTGCCCTCCTCCATCCTCTCCCAGACTCCTCTGTTCTCCCCTAGACTTCTCTGCCCTCCTCCATCCTCCCCCAGACTCCTCTGTCGTGTTCTGTATTGGGGAGCTGTCTTCTCATGGATCTGTGGACAGACAGCTGGATGATGCTGTGGAGTGTGTGGCAGTCAGGTGGTCTGTAGCCCCCAGCCCCTGTATACAGGATATAGTGCTGTGTACTGTGCTGCCTCATGTGACTCAGGAATAATTTGTATTCAGAGAACCGAAGGGCACAAAGAGTTCAGAGCACCGCGCTGCCCCAAGAGCTTACAGTCTACTCTCTATCATCCCAGGCTACAGCTCAAGCCTATATAGGAGCTAGGGGATATATAGGGGGACAGGAGCTAGGGGATATATAGGGGGACAGGAGCTAGGGGATATATAGGGGGACAGGAGCTAGGGGATATATAGGGGATATATAGGGGGACAGGAGCTAGGGGATATATAGGGGGGACAGGAGCTAGGGGATATATAGGGTGACAGGAGCTAGGGGATATATAGGGGGACAGGAGCTAGGGGATATATAGGGGGACAGGAGCTAGGGGATATATAGGGGGACAGGAGCTAGGGGATATATAGGAGCTAGGGGATATATAGGGGGACAGGAGCTAGGGGATATATAGGGTGACAGGAGCTAGGGGATATATAGGGGGACAGGAGCTAGGGGATATATAGGGGGACAGGAGCTAGGGGATATATAGGGGGACAGGAGCTAGGGGATATATAGGGTGACAGGAGCGAGGGGATATATAGGAGCTAGGGGATATATATGGGGACAGGAGCTAGGGGATATATAGGGGGACAGGAGCTAGGGGATATATAGGAGCTAGGGGATATATAGGGGGACAGGAGCTAGGGGATATATAGGGGGACAGGAGCTAGGGGATATATAGGGTGACAGGAGCTAGGGGATATATAGGGGGACAGGAGCTAGGGGATATATAGGGGGACAGGAGCTAGGGGATATATAGGAGCTAGGGGATATATAGGGGGACAGGAGCTAGGGGATATATAGGGGGACAGGAGCTAGGGGATATATAGGGTGACAGGAGCTAGGGGATATATAGGAGCTAGGGGATATATAGGGTGACAGGAGCTAGGGGATATATAGGGGGACAGGAGCTAGGGGATATATAGGGTGACAGGAGCTAGGGGATATATAGGGGGACAGGAGCTAGGGGATATATAGGGTGACAGGAGCTAGGGGATATATAGGAGCTAGGGGATATATAGGAGCTAGGGGATATATAGGGTGACAGGAGCTAGGGGATATATAGGGTGACAGGAGCTAGGGGATATATAGGAGCTAGGGGATATATAGGAGCTAGGGGATATATAGGGTGACAGGAGCTAGGGGATATATAGGGGGACAGGAGCTAGGGGATATATAGGGGACAGGAGCTAGGGGATATAGGGTGACAGGAGCTAGGGGATATATAGGGGGGACAGCGAGCTAGGGGATATATACGTGGACAGGAGCTATGGATATATAGGGTGGACAGGAGCTAGGGGATATATAGGAGCTAGGGGATATATATAGGGGACAGGAGCTAGGGGATTATATAGGGGGACAGGAGCTAGGGGATATATAGGAGCTAGTGATATATAGGGGGACAGGAGCTAGGGATATATAGGGGAAGACAGGAGCTAGGGGATATATAGGGTGACAGGAGCTAGGGATATATAGGAGCTAGGGGATATATAGGGGACAGTGAAGCTAGGGGATATATAGGAGCTAGGGATATATAGGGGGGACCAGGAGCTAGGGAGATATATAGGGGGGACAGGAGCTAGGGGATATATAGGGGTGGACAGGAGCTAGGGGATATATAGGGGGAGCAGGAGCTAGGGGATATATAGGGTGACAGGAGCTAGGGGATTATATAGGGGGACAGGAGCTAGGGGATATATAGGGGGACAGGAGCTAGGGGATATATAGGGTGACAGGAGCTAGGGGATATATATGGGGACAGGAGCTAGGGGATATAGGGTGACAGGAGCTAGGGGATATATAGGGGGACAGGAGCTAGGGGATATATAGGGTGACAGGAGCTAGGGGATATATAGGGGGACAGGAGCTAGGGGATATATAGGGTGACAGGAGCTAGGGGATATATAGGAGCTAGGGGATATATAGGGTGACAGGAGCTAGGGGATATATAGGGGGACAGGAGCTAGGGGATATATAGGGGGACAGGAGCTAGGGGATTTATAGGGGGACAGCAGCTAGGGGATATATAGGGTGACAGGAGCTAGGGGATATATAGGAGCTAGGGGATATATAGGGGGACAGCAGCTAGGGGATATATAGGAGCTAGGGGATATATAGGGTGACAGGAGCTAGGGGATATATAGGGTGACAGGAGCTAGGGGATATATAGGGTGACAGGAGCTAGGGGATATATAGGAGCTAGGGGATATATAGGGTGACAGGAGCTAGGGGATATATAGGGGGACAGGAGCTAGGGGATATATAGGAGCTAGGAGTTATATAGGGTGACAGGAGCTAGGGGATATAGGGTGACAGGAGCTAGGGGATGTATAGGGGGACAGGAGCTAGGGGATATATAGGGGGACAGGAGCTAGGGGATATATAGGGGGACAGGAGCTAGGGGATATATAGGGGGACAGGAGCTAGGGGATATATAGGAGCTAGGGGATATATAGGGTGACAGGAGCTAGGGGATATATAGGGTGACAGGAGCTAGGGGATATATAGGGGGACAGGAGCTAGGGGATATATAAGGGGACAGGAGCTAGGGGATATAGGGTGACAGGAGCTAGGGGATATAGGGTGACAGGAGCTAGGGGATATATAGGGGGACAGGAGCTAGGGGATATATAGGGGGACAGGAGCTAGGGGATATATAGGGTGACAGGAGCTAGGGGATATATAGGAGCTAGGGGATATATAGGGGGACAGCAGCTAGGGGATATATAGGGGGACAGCAGCTAGGGAATATATAGGAACTAGGGGATATAAAGGGTGACAGGAGCTAGGGGATATATAGGGTGACAGGAGCTAGGGGATATATAGGGTGACAGGAGCTAGGGGATATATAGGATTAGAGGAACTAGGGGATATATAGGGGGACAGGAGCTAGGGGATATATAGGGTGACAGGAGCTAGGGGATATATAGGGGGACAGGAGCTAGGGGATATATAGGAGCTAGGGGATATATAGGGTGACGGGAGCTAGGGGATATATAGGGTGACAGGAGCTAGGGTATATATAGGGTGACAGGAGCTAGGGGATATATAGGGGGACAGGAGCTAGGGGATATATAGGGTGACAGGAGCTAGGGTATATATAGGGTGGCAGGAGCTAGGGGATATATAGGGGGACAGGAGCTAGGGGATATATAGGGTGACAGGAGCTAGGGGATATATAGGGGGACAGGAGCTAGGGGATATATAGGAACTAGGGGATATATAGGGTGACAGGAGCTAGGGGATATATAGGGTGACAGGAGCTAGGGGATATATAGGGTGACAGGAGCTAGGGGATATATAGGGTGACAGGAGCTAGGGTATATATAGGGGGACAGGAGCTAGGGGATATATAGGGTGACAGGAGCTAGGGTATATATAGGGTGACAGGAGCTAGGGGATATATAGGGGGACAGGAGCTAGGGGATATATAGGGGGACAGGAGCTAGGGGATATATAGGGTGACAGGAGCTAGGGGATATATAGGGTGACAGGAGCTAGGGGATATATAGGGTGACAGGAGCTAGGGGATATATAGGGTGACAGGAGCTAGGGGATATATAGGGGGACAGGAGCTAGGGGATATATAGGATTAGAGGAACTAGGGGATATATAGGGGGACAAGAGCTAGGGGATATATAGGGGGACAGGAGCTAGGGGATATATAGGGTGACAGGAGCTAGGGGATATATAGGACCTAGGGGATATATAGGGTGACAGGAGCTAGGGGATATATAGGGGGACAGGAGCTAGGGGATATATAGGGGGACAGGAGCTAGGGATATATAGGGGGACAGGAGCTAGGGGATATATAGGGTGACAGGAGCTAGGGATATTATAGGAGCTAGGGGATATATAGGGGGACAGGAGCTAGGGGATATATAGGGGGACAGGAGCTAGGGGATATATAGGGGGACAGGAGCTAGGGGATAGATAGGTTGACAGGAGCTAGGGGATATATAGGAGCTAGGATATATAGGGTGAGCACAAGAGCTAGGGATATATAGGAGAGGAGCTAAATGATATGTACAGCGGTGATAAGTATCTGATTTGCTGCCGACCACTTACACAGGATGGAGGGGGGGGGGGTAATATTTCTGATCCGCAGCAGACCACCTACACAAGATGGAGGGGGGGGTAATATTTCTGATCCGCTGCCGACCACTTACACAGGATGGAGGGGGGGGGGGGGTAATATTTCTGATCCGCTGCCGACCACTTACACAGGATGGAGGGGGGGGGGGTAATATTTCTGATCCGCAGCAGACCACCTACACAAGATGAAGGGGGGGGGTAATATTTCTGATCCGCTGCCGACCACTTACACAGGATGGAGGGGGGGGAATATTTCTGATCCGCTGCCGACCACTTACACAGGATGGAGGGGGGGGGGTAATATTTCTGATCCGCTGCCGACCACTTACACAGGATGGAGGGGGGGGGGTAATATTTCTGATCCGCTGCCGACCACTTTCACAGGATGGAGGGGGGGGGTAATATTTCTGATCCGCAGCAGACCACCTACACAGGATGGAGGGGGGGGGTAATATTTCTGACCAGTAACGTCACCTGTGGGACAGAATCTATAGACCCTTTCAGATAATCACATTGTAGGATTTATATATAATTATTCACCATTTTATTCCATGATATAAGGATTTGGTCAGCGACCGACCAGCAGGACATCTGCCGCTCACAGAGCTGTTAGGCTGTATGCACACAGCCACAAATTTGGGACCTTACGGATGGGGGAGGGAAGTAATGGATTCCTTCCTGCCATCATGCGTCAATATCATTCCGGCTGTAATGAGAGCAGCGAGATTCAAGTAGTTTCCCTGCTGCCGCCAGCGTGATACGTCATGTGATACGTCATGCCGAGCGGGGAACGTATCTATTACTATTGGGGACGTGTCTATTGGCATCTGCAATCCGCAGGGCTCATCCACAATTTGTAGTGTTTTCTGCTGGGTAACAATGGTGGAGGCTCTTATAGGTTTCTGGAGAAATGTGCTGCAATTGCCGTCCGCACTACAACGCGTCCGGAACGCAAAGGCGGAGACAAAATGGGAATAGCCCTGTTGAAAGCAATGTGGTCTGTCTTTGCCACCAATTGCAGATCTGCAAATACAGACACTTTTTTGCAGACGTGTGAAATGAGGCCTTAAGGGTCTTTATAAGAATCTCCTCCCCCTCTGCCCTCATTATCGGATTACCTACACCTGTGTCATCTCATCACCTGTATAATAATCACCTGTCCACACACTCATCACACTCCAACCTCTCCACCATGGCCAAGATCAGAGAGCTGTCTAAGGACACCAGGGACAGAACTGCAGACCTGCACAAGGCTGGGATGGGCTACAGGACAATAGGCAGCAGCTTGGTGAGAAGGTAAGAAGTGTTGGTGCAATTATTAGAGAATGGAAGAAACACAGGATGGCTGTCAATCATCCCCGGTCTGGTGTCCATGTAAGATGTCACCCAGCGGGGTAAGGATAATTGTGATAAAGGTCGGGAATCAGCCCAGAACTACACGGGAGGACCTGGTCACTGACCTGAGGAGAGAGGGGACCACAGTCACATAGATTACACTACACCCTCATTGAGTATAATACTGCTTAAACCAGCACACGTCCAGGCCCGTGTGACATCACATCAGACAGGTCATGTGATCATGTGATGAGACCAGGTAGAAGCATCTGGTGGTCGTGGAGCGGCCGCCAGTCTCCACACCTGACCCCAATAGGAAAACTTTGGAGGAGCTGATCCCAGTGACAGCCCCGAAACCTGGAAGCTGTGATTTGATGTGTATGGAGGGGGGGGGGGGGGGACACAATCCTGCTGCAGGGTCTGCAAACCTGGTCCGAACCCCCAGGAAGCGTCCGACCTCTGACGGCAAACACACTGCACCACCTAGGAACTTCTCTCCTTCCATTGTGTCACAGCTTATTTTCCTCCCTGTATAGCAGCTAGAGGGTATATAGATATACAGCCTGCACATTTATTTACCAGTGTTACCATAGTAACTGCATTGTGAGCAATCCTCGTATCCGCAGTAGATTCTGTACAGTAATGTGACATTCTTCTACCTTGTGTATAGTCATGTGCTGGATACATGACTGGGACCAGTGCGGAGGGGGGAGGGGGAGGGGCTGTACTCAGGATACAGATGGACTGCTGGATACATGACTGGGACCAGTGCGGAGGGGGAGGGGCTGTACTCAGGATACAGATGGACTGCTGGATACATGACTGGGACCAGTGCGGGGGGGGGGGGGGGGGGGGGGGGCTAGCGGCTGTACTCAGGATACAGATGGACTGCTGGATACATGACTGGGACCAGTGCGGGGGGGGGGGAGGGGGCTAGCGGCTGTACTCAGGATACAGATGGACTGCTGGATACATGACTGGGACCAGTGCGGAGGGGGGGAGGGGGAGGGGCTGTACTCAGGATACAGATGGACTGCTGGATACATGACTGGGACCAGTGCGGGGGGGGGGGGGCTAGCGGCTGTACTCAGGATACAAATGGACTGCTGGATACATGACTGGGACCAGTGCGGGGGGGGGAGGGGGCTAGCGGCTGTACTCAGGATACAGATGGACTGCTGGATACATGACTGGGACCAGTGCGGGGGGGGAGGGGGCTAGCGGCTGTACTCAGGATACAGATGGACTGCTGGATACATGACTGGGACCAGTGCGGGGGGAAGGGGGGGGAGCGGCTGTACTCAGGATACAGATGGACTGCTGGATACAAGACTGGGACCAGGGCGGGGGGGGGGGGGGGGCTAGCGGCTGTACTCAGGATACAGATGGACTGCTGGATACATGACTGGGACCAGTGCGGGGTGGGGGGGGGGGCGGCTGTACTCAGGATACAGATGGACTGCTGGATACATGACTGGGACCAGTGCGGGGGGAAGGGGGGGGAGCGGCTGTACTCAGGATACAGATGGACTGCTGGATACATGACTGGGACCAGTGCGGGGGGGGGGGGGGGAGCGACTGTACTCAGGATACAGATGGACTGCTGGATACATGACTGGGACCAGTGCGGGGGGAGGGGGGGGGGAGCGGCTGTACTCAGGATACAGATGGACTGCTGGATACATGACTGGGACCAGTGCGGAGGGGGGAGGGGGAGGGGCTGTACTCAGGATACAGATGGACTGCTGGATACATGACTGGGACCAGTGCGGGGGGGGAGGGGGCTAGCGGCTGTACTCAGGATACAGATGGACTGCTGGATACATGACTGGGACCAGTGCGGGGGGAAGGGGGGGGAGCGGCTGTACTCAGGATACAGATGGACTGCTGGATACAAGACTGGGACCAGTGCGGGGGGGGGGGGGGGCTAGCGGCTGTACTCAGGATACAGATGGACTGCTGGATACATGACTGGGACCAGTGCGGGGGGGGGGAGGGGGCTAGCGGCTGTACTCAGGATACAGATGGACTGCTGGATACATGACTGGGACCAGTGCGGGGGGAAGGGGGGGGAGCGGCTGTACTCAGGATACAGATGGACTGCTGGATACATGACTGGGACCAGTGCGGGGGGGGGGGAGCGACTGTACTAAGGATACAGATGGACTGCTGGATACATGACTGGGACCAGTGCGGGGGGAGGGGGGGGAGCGGCTGTACTCAGGATACAGATGGACTGCTGGATACATGACTGGGACCAGTGCGGAGGGGGGAGGGGGAGGGGCTGTACTCAGGATACAGATGGACTGCTGGATACATGACTGGGACCAGTGCGGGGGGGGGGGGAGGCGGCTGTACTCAGGATACAGATGGACTGCTGGATACATGACTGGGACCAGTGCGGGGGGGGGGGGGGGGGCGGCTGTACTCAGGATACAGATGGACTGCTGGATACATGACTGGGACCAGTGCGGGGGGAGGGGGAGGGGCTGTACTCAGGATACAGATGGACTGCTGGATACATGACTGGGACCAGTGCGGGGGGGGGAGGGGGCTAGCGGCTGTACTCAGGATACAGATGGACTCCTGGATACATGACTGGGACCAGTGCGGGGGGGGGGGGGGGGGGAGCGGCTGTACTCAGGATACAGATGGACTGCTGGATACATGACTGGGACCAGTGCGGGGGGAGGGGGGGGGGGAGCGGCTGTACTCAGGATACAGATGGACTGCTGGATACATGACTGGGACCAGTGCGGGGGGAGGGGGGGGGAGCGGCTGTACTCAGGATACAGATGGACTGCTGGATACATGACTGGGACCAGTGCGGGGGGGGGGGGGGGGGGGAGCGGCTGTACTCAGGATACAGGTGGACTGCTGGATACATGACTGGGACCAGTGCGGGGGGAGGGGGGGGGGAGCGGCTGTACTCAGGATACAGATGGACTGCTGGATACATGACTGGGACCAGTGCGGGGGGTGGGGGGGGGCGGCTGTACTCAGGATACAGATGGACTCCTGGATACATGACTGGGACCAGTGCGGGGGGGGGGAGCGGCTGTACTAAGGATACAGATGGACTGCTGGATACATGACTGGGACCAGTGCGGGGAGGGGGGGGGAGCGGCTGTACTCAGGATACAGATGGACTGCTGGATACATGACTGGGACCAGTGCGGGGGGGGGGGGGCTGCTGTACTCAGGATACAGATGGACTGCTGGATACATGACTGGGACCAGTGCGGGGGAGGGGGCTAGCGGCTGTACTCAGGATACAGATGGACTGCTGGATACATGACTGGGACCAGTGCGGGGGGGGGGGGGAGGGGGCTAGCGGCTGTACTCAGGATACAGATGGACTGCTGGATACATGACTGGGACCAGTGCGGGGGGGGGAGGGGGCTAGCGGCTGTACTCAGGATACAGATGGACTGCTGGATACATGACTGGGACCAGTGCGGGGGGGGGGGAGCGGCTGTACTCAGGATACAGATGGACTGCTGGATACATGACTGGGACCAGTGCGGGGGGAGGGGGGGGGGAGCGGCTGTACTCAGGATACAGATGGACAGCTGGATACATGACTGGGACCAGTGCGGGGGGGGGGGGGCGGCTGTACTCAGGATACAGATGGACTGCTGGATACATGACTGGGACCAGTGCGCGGGGGGGGGGGGGCGGCTGTACTCAGGATACAGATGGACTGCTGGATACATGACTGGGACCAGTGCGGGGGGGGGGGGGGCGGCTGTACTCAGGATACAGATGGACTGCTGGATACATGACTGGGACCAGTGCGGGGGGGAGGGGGGGGCTGTACTCAGGATACAGATGGACTGCTGGATACATGACTGGGGACCAGTGCGGGGGGGGGGGGGCGGCTGTACTCAGAATACAGATGGACTGCTGGATACATGACTGGGACCAGTGCGGGGGGGGGAGGGGGCTAGTGGCTGTACTCAGGATACAGATGGACTGCTGGATACATGACTGGGACCAGTGCGGGGGGGGGGAGGGGGCTAGCGGCTGTACTCAGGATACAGATGGACTCCTGGATACATGACTGGGACCAGTGCGGGGGGGGGGGGGAGCGGCTGTACTCAGGATACAGATGGACTGCTGGATACATGACTGGGACCAGTGCGGGGGGGGGAAGGGGCTAGCGGCTGTACTCAGGATACAGATGGACTGCTGGATACATGACTGGGACCAGTACGGGGGAGGGGGGGGAGCGGCTGTACTCAGGATACAGATGGACTGCTGGATACATGACTGGGACCAGTGCGGGGGGGGGGGGGGGAGCGGCTGTACTCAGGATACAGATGGACTGCTGGATACATGACTGGGACCAGTGCGGGGGGGGGGGGGGCGGCTGTACTCAGGATACAGATGGACTGCTGGATACATGACTGGGACCAGTGCGGGGGGGGGGGGGGCGGCTGTACTCAGGATACAGATGGACTGCTGGATACATGACTGGGACCAGTGCGGGGGGGGGGGGGCGGCTGTACTCAGGATACAGATGGACTGCTGGATACATGACTGGGACCAGTGCGGGGGGGGGGGCGGCTGTACTCAGGATACAGATGGACTGCTGGATACATGACTGGGACCAGTGCGGGGGGGGGGGGCGGCTGTACTCAGGATACAGATGGACTGCTGGATACATGACTGGGACCAGTGCGGGGGGGGGGGGGGCGGCTGTACTCAGGATACAGATGGACTGCTGGATACATGACTGGGACCAGTGCGGGGGGGGAGGGGGGGGGGAGCGCTGTACTCAGGATACAGATGGACTGCTGGATACATGACTGGGACCAGTGCGGGGGGGGGGGGGGGGCGGCTGTACTCAGGATACAGATGGACTGCTGGATACATGACTGGGACCAGTGCGGGGGGGGGGGGGGCGGCTGTACTCAGGATACAGATGGACTGCTGGATACATGACTGGGACCAGTGCGGGGGGGGGGGGAGCGGCTGTACTCAGGATACAGATGGACTGCTGGATACATGACTGGGACCAGTGCGGGGGGGGGGGGGGGAGCGGCTGTACTCAGGATACAGATGGACTGCTGGATACATGACTGGGACCAGTGCGGGGGGGGGGGGGGGGCGGCTGTACTCAGGATAAAGATGGACTGCTGGATACATGACTGGGACCAGTGCGGGGTGGGGGGGGGGCGGCTGTACTAAGGATACAGATGGACTCCTGGATACATGACTGGGACCAGTGCGGGGGGGGGGGAGCGGCTGTACTAAGGATACAGATGGACTGCTGGATACATGACTGGGACCAGTGCGGGGGGGGGGAGGGGGCTAGCGGCTGTACTCAGGATACAGATGGACTGCTGGATACATGACTGGGACCAGTGCGGGGGGGGGGGAGGGGGCTAGCGGCTGTACTCAGGATACAGATGGACTGCTGGATACATGACTGGGACCAGTGCGGGGGGGGGGGGAGGGGGCTAGCGGCTGTACTCAGGATACAGATGGACTGCTGGATACATGACTGGGACCAGTGCGCGGGGGGGGGGGCGGCTGTACTCAGGATACAGATGGACTGCTGGATACATGACTGGGACCAGTGCGCGGGGGGGGGGGGCGGCTGTACTCAGGATACAGATGGACTGCTGGATACATGACTGGGACCAGTGCGGGGGGGGGAAGGGGCTAGCGGCTGTACTCAGGATACAGATGAACTGCTGGATACATGACTGGGACCAGTGCGGGGGGGGGGGGGGGCGGCTGTACTCAGGATACAGATGGACTGCTGGATACATGACTGGGACCAGTGCGGGGGGGAGGGGGGGGCTGTACTCAGGATACAGATGGACTGCTGGATACATGACTGGGACCAGTGCGGGGGGGGGGGGGCGGCTGTACTCAGAATACAGATGGACTGCTGGATACATGACTGGGACCAGTGCGGGGGGGGGAGGGGGCTAGCGGCTGTACTCAGGATACAGATGGACTCCTGGATACATGACTGGGACCAGTGCGGGGGGGGGGGGGGGGGGGCTGTACTCAGGATACAGATGGACTGCTGGATACATGACTGGGACCTAGTGCGGGGGGGGGAGGGGGCTAGCGGCTGTACTCAGGATACAGATGGACTCCTGGATACATGACTGGGACCAGTGCGGGGGGGGGGGGGGGGCGGCTGTACTCAGGATACAGATGGACTGCTGGATACATGACTGGGACCAGTGGGGGGGGGGAAGGGGCTAGCGGCTGTACTCAGGATACAGATGGACTGCTGGATACATGACTGGGACCAGTGCGGGGGGGGGGGAGGGGGCTAGCGGCTGTACTCAGGATATAGATGGACTGCTGGATACATGACTGGGACCAGTGCGGGGGAGGGGGGGGGGCGGTTGTACTCAGGATACAGATGGACTGCTGGATACATGACTGGGACCAGTACGGGGGAGGGGGGGGAGCGGCTGTACTAAGGATACAGATGGACTGCTGGATACATGACTGGGACCAGTGCGGGGGGGGGGGGGGGCGGCTGTACTCAGGATACAGATGGACTGCTGGATACATGACTGTGACCAGTGCGGGGGGGGGGGGGGTGGCTGTACTCAGGATATAGATGGACTGCTGGATGCATGACTGGGACAGTGCGGGGGGGGGGGGCGGCTGTACTCAGGATACAGATGGACTGCTGGGTACATGACTACTCAGGATACAGATGGACTGCTGGATACATGACTGGGACCAGTGCGGGGGGGGGGGGGCGGCTGTACTCAGGATACAGATGGACTGCTGGATACATGACTGGGACCAGTGCGGGGGGGGGGGCGGCTGTACTCAGGATACAGATGGACTGCTGGATACATGACTGGGACCAGTGCGTGGGGAGGGGGGGGGAGCGGCTGTACTCAGGATACAGATGGACTGCTGGATACATGACTGGGACCAGTGTGGGGGGGGGAGCGACTGTACTCAGGATACAGATGGACTGCTGGATACATGACTGGGACCAGTGCGGGGGGGGGGGGGGGGCGGCTGTACTCAGGATACAGATGGACTGCTGGATACATGACTGGGACCAGTGCGGGGGGGGGGGGGCGGCTGTACTCAGGATACAGATGGACTGCTGGATACATGACTGGGACCAGTGCAGGGGGGGAGGGGGCTAGCGGCTGTACTCAGGATACAGATGGACTGCTGGATACATGACTGGGACCAGTGCGGGGGGGGGGGAGGGGGCTAGCGGCTGTACTCAGGATACAGATGGACTGCTGGATACATGACTGGGACCAGTGCGGGGGGGGGGGGGGGGGCGGCTGTACTAAGGATACAGATGGACTCCGGGATACATGACTGGGACCAGTGAGGGGGGGGGGGGCGGCTGTACTCAGGATACAGATGGACTGCTGGATACATGACTGGGACCAGTGTGGGGGGAGGGGGGGGGAGCTGCTGTACTCAGGATACAGATGGACTGCTGGATACATGACTGGGACCAGTGCGGGGGGGGGGGGGGGGGGGAGCGGCTGTACTCAGGATACAGATGGACTGCTGGATACATGACTGGGACCAGTGCGGGGGGGAGGGGGCTAGCGGCTGTACTCAGGATACAGATGGACTGCTGGATACATGACTGGGACCAGTGCGGGGGGGCGGCTGTACTCAGGATACAGATGGACTGCTGGATACATGACTGGGACCAGTGCGGGGGGGGGGGGGGTGCGGCTGTACTCAGGATACAGATGGACTGCTGGATACATGACTGGGACCAGTGCGGGGGGGGGGGGGGAGCGGCTGTACTCAGGATACAGATGGACTGCTGGATACATGACTGGGACCAGTGCGGGGGGAGCGGCTGTACTCAGGATACAGATGGACTGCTGGATACATGACTGGGACCAGTGCGGGGGGAAGGGGGGGGAGCGACTGTACTCAGGATACAGATGGACTGCTGGATACATGACTGGGACCAGTGCGGGGGGGGGGGGGGGGCGGCTGTACTCAGGATACAGATGGACTGCTGGATACATGACTGGGACCAGTGCGGGGGGGAGGGGGCTAGCGGCTGTACTCAGGATACAGATGGACTGCTGGATACATGACTGGGACCAGTGTGGGGGGGGGAGCGGCTGTACTCAGGATACAGATGGACTGCTGGATACATGACTGGGACCAGTGCGGGGGGGGGGGGGGAGCGACTGTGCTAAGGATACAGATGGACTGCTGGATACATGACTGGGACCAGTGCGGGGGGGGGGGGGTGCGGCTGTACTCAGGATACAGATGGACAGCTGGATACATGACTGGGACCAGTGCGGGGGGGGGAGGGGGCTAGCGGCTGTACTCAGGATACAGATGGACTGCTGGATACATGACTGGGACCATTGCGGGGGGGGGGGGGGGGAGCGACTGTACTCAGGATACAGATGGACTGCTGGATACATGACTGGGACCAGTGCGGGGGGGGAGGGGGCTAGCGGCTGTACTCAGGATACAGATGGACTGCTGGATACATGACTGGGACCAGTGCGGGGGGGAGGGGGCTAGCGGCTGTACTCAGGATACAGATGGACTGCTGGATACATGACTGGGACCAGTGCGGGGGGAGCGGCTGTACTCAGGATACAGATGGACTGCTGGATACATGACTGGGACCAGTGCGGGGGGGGGGGGGGGAGCGACTGTGCTAAGGATACAGATGGACTGCTGGATACATGACTGGGACCAGTGCGGGGGGGGGGGGGGTGCGGCTGTACTCAGGATACAGATGGACAGCTGGATACATGACTGGGACCAGTGCGGGGGGGGGAGGGGGCTAGCGGCTGTACTCAGGATACAGATGGACAGCTGGATACATGACTGGGACCAGTGCGGGGGGGAGGGGGCTAGCGGCTGTACTCAGGATACAGATGGACTGCTGGATACATGACTGGGACCAGTGCGGGGGGGAGGGGGCTAGCGGCTGTACTCAGGATACAGATGGACTGCTGGATACATGACTGGGACCAGTGCGGGGGGGGCGGCTGTACTCAGGATACAGATGGACTGCTGGATACATGACTGGGACCAGTGCGGGGGGGGGGAGGGGTGCGGCTGTACTCAGGATACAGATGGACAGCTGGATACATGACTGGGACCAGTGCGGGGGGGGGAGGGGGCTAGCGGCTGTACTCAGGATACAGATGGACTGCTGGATACATGACTGGGACCAGTGCGGGGGGGAGGGGGCTAGCGGCTTTTACTCAGGATACAGATGGACTGCTGGATACATGACTGGGACCAGTGTGGGGGGGGGAGCGGCTGTACTCAGGATACAGATGGACTGCTGGATACATGACTGGGACCAGTGCGGGGGGGGGGGGGGGGGCGGCTGTGACTCAGGATACAGATGGACTGCTGGATACATGACTGGGACCAGTGCGGGGGGGGGAGGGGGCTAGCGGCTGTACTCAGGATACAGATGGACTGCTGGATACATGACTGGGACCAGTGCGGGGGGGGGAGGGGGCTAGCGGCTGTACTCAGGATAACAGATGGACTGCTGGATACATGACTGGGACCAGTGCGGGGGGGGGGGGGGGCTAGCGGCTGTACTCAGGATACAGATGGACTGCTGGATACATGACTGGGACCAGTGCGGGGGGGGGGGGGCGGCTGTACTCAGGATACAGATGGGACTGCTGGATACATGACTGGGACCAGTGCGGGGGGGGGGGGGAGCGACTGTACTCAGGATACAGATGGACTGCTGGATACATGACTGGGACCAGTGGCGGGGGGGGGGGGGCGGCTGTTACTCAGGAATACAGATGGACTGCTGGATACATGACTGGGACCAGTGCGGGGGGGAGGGGGCTAGCGGCTGTACTCAGAATACAGATGGACTGCTGGATACATGACTGGGACCAGTGCGGGGGGAGCGGCTGTACTCAGGATACAGATGGACTGCTGGATACATGACTGGGACCAGTGCGGGGGGGGGGGGGTGCGGCTGTACTCAGGATACAGATGGACAGCTGGATACATGACTGGGACCAGTGCGGGGGGGGGGGGGGGAGCGACTGTGCTAAGGATACAGATGGACTGCTGGATACATGACTGGGACCAGTGCGGGGGGGCGGCTGTACTCAGGATACAGATGGACTGCTGGATACATGACTGGGACCAGTTCGGGGGGAGGGGGGCGGCTGTACTCAGGATACAGATGGACTGTACGTACCACTGTCTACTGTTATATCGGTGATGTCATCCAGGGGGCGGGTCGTCATATTATATATCAGTAATGTCATCCAGGGGGCTGTCCCCTCCAGCTTCTTCTGTCTCCTTCAGCCTTCTCTCTCTCTCTCTCTTTTGCCTCCTCTCTCTCTCCTCCAGCCTCCTCTCTCTCCTCCACCCTCCTCTCCTCCAGCCTTTTCTGTCCCCTCCAGCCTCCTCTATCTCTCTTCCAGCCTCCTCTCTCTCTCCTCCAGCCTCCCCTATCTCTCTTCCAGCCTCCTCTCTCTCCTCCAGCCTCCTCTCTCTCTCTCTCTTCACCAGCCTACCCTCTCTCTCTCTTCCAGCCTCCCTCTCTCTCTTCCAGCCTCCCCTATCTCTCTTCCAGCCTCCTCTCTCTATCTCTCTCTCCTCCAGCCTCCTCTCTCTCTCCTCCAGCCTCCTCTCTCTCTCCTCCAGCCTCCTCTCTCTCTCTTTCCTCCAGCCTCCTCTCTCTCTCTCCTCCAGTCTCCTCTGTCTCTCTCTCTCCTTCAGCCTCCTCTCTCTCCTCCAGCCTCCTCTCTCTCTCCTCCAGCCTCCTCTCTCTTTCTCTCCTCCAGCCTCCTCTCCTCTCCTCCTCCAGCCTCCTCTCTTCTCTCTCTTTCCTCCAGCCTCCTCTCTCTTTCCTCCAGCCTCCTCTCTCTCTCCTCCAGCCTCCTCTCTCTTTCTCTCCTCCAGCCTCCTCTCTCTCTCTCTCCTCCAGCCTCCTCTCTCTCTTTTTCCTCCAGCCTCCTCTCTCTCTCTCCTCCAGCCTCCTCTCTCTCTCTTTCCTCCAGCCTCCTCTCTCTCTCCTCCAGCCTCCTCTGTCTCTCTCTCTCTCCTCCAGCCTCCTCTCTCTCTCTCCTCCAGCCTCCTCTCTCTTTCCTCCAGCCTCCTCTCTCTCTCTTTCCTCCAGCCTCCTCTCTCTTTCCTCCAGCCTCCTCTCTCTCTCCTCCAGCCTCCTCTCTCTTTCTCTCCTCCAGCCTCCTCTCTCTCTCTCCTCCAGCCTCCTATCTCTCTTTTTCCTCCAGCCTCCTCTCTCTCTCTCCTCCAGCCTCCTCTCTCTCTCTTTCCTCCAGCCTCCTCTCTCTCTCCTCCAGCCTCCTCTCTCTCCTCCAGCCTCCTCTCTCTTTCTCTCCTCCAGCCTCCTCTCTCTCTCTCCTCCAGCCTCCTCTCTCTCTTTCCTCCAGCCTCCTCTCTCTCTCCTCCAGCCTCCTCTGTCTCTCTCTCTCTCTCTTCTCCCGCCTCCTCTCTCTCTCTCCTCCAGCCTCCTCTCCCTTTCTCTCCTCCAGCCTCCTCTCTCTCTCTTTCCTCCAGCCTCCTCTCTCTCTCCTTCAGCCTCCTCTCTCTCCTCCAGCCTCCTCTCTCTCTCTCTCCTCCAGCCTCCTCTCTCTCTCTCTCCTCCAGCCTCCTCTCCCTTTCTCTCCTCCAGCCTCCTCTCTCTCTCTTTCCTCCAGCCTCCTCTCTCTCTCCTCTAGCCTCCTCTGTCTCTCTCTTCTCCAGCCTCCTCTCTCCCCCCCCATGTCTGGGGGTGCTGTATTTCCAGGTAGAATACAGATTTGTTCCTGGCGGCTCCATCTTCGCTCCATCAGGCCGCACAGATAACAGACTTGGCTCGGATGAGTGTGCGCACCTTAATTCCTTCCCTGTGAAACATGATCAGTCAGTTATTACACCTGAATGTAAAATTCCCAGAGTACATTGTAAGGAAATCCCAGCGTCTTATTACACAAACTGGTTTAGCAAGTGAAAAGGTGGAGAAACTGGGAGGAAACGAGTGTGACTGGTGTGCACTGCGCTATGTACGAGTGTGACTGGTGTGCACTGCAGTATGTACGAGTGTGACTGGTGTGCACTGCGGTATGTACGAGTGTGACTGGTGTGCACTGCGGTATGTACAAGTGTGACTGGTGTGCACTGCGGTATGTACAAGTGTGACTGGTGTGCACTGCAGTATGTACGAGTGTGACTGGTGTGCACTGCGGTATGTACGAGTGTGACTGGTGTGCACTGCGGTATGTACAAGTGTGACTAGTGTGCACTGCGGTATGTACGAGTGTGACTGGTGTGCACTGCGGTATGTACGAGTGTGACTGGTGTGCACTGCGGAATGTACAAGTGTGACTGGTGTGCACTGCAGTATGTACGAGTGTGACTGGTGTGCACTGCGGTATGTACGAGTGTGACTGGTGTGCACTGCGGTATGTACAAGTGTGACTGGTGTGCACTGCGGTATGTACAAGTGTGACTGGTGTGCACTGCGGTATGTACAAGTGTGACTAGTGTGCACTGCGGTATGTACGAGTGTGACTGGTGTGCACTGCGGTATGTACGAGTGTGACTGGTGTGCACTGCGGTATGTACGAGTGTGACTAGTGTGCACTGCGGTATGTACGAGTGTGACTGGTGTGCACTGCGGTATGTACAAGTGTGACTGGTGTGCACTGCGGTATGTACAAGTGTGACTGGTGTGCACTGCGGTATGTACGAGTGTGACTGGTGTGCACTGCGGTATGTACAACTGTGACTAGTGTGCACTATGTACGAGTGTGACTGGTGTGCACTGCGCTATGTACAAGTGTGACTGGTGTGCACTGCGCTATGTACGAGTGTGACTGGTGTGCACTGCGGTATGTACAAGTGTGACTGGTGTGCACTGCGCTATGTACAAGTGTGACTAGTGTGCACTGCGGTATGTACGAGTGTGACTGGTGTGCACTGCGGTATGTACGAGTGTGACTGGTGTGCACTGCGGTATGTACAAGTGTGACTGGTGTGCACTGCGCTATGTACGAGTGTGACTGGTGTGCACTGCGCTATGTACGAGTGTGACTGGTGTGCACTGCGCTATGTACGAGTGTGACTGGTATCAGGGGCGGTCTTGGCATTTCTGGGGCCCCAAGCGAAGTTATGTCTGGGGCCCCCCCTCGACACGTGTTCCAAAACAATAGACCGCTGTGTGTTGCCCCCAGTAGTATATACCCCTTGTGCGCTACAGCTAGTAATATATACTCCTTGTGTGCTGCCCCCAATAGTATATACCCCTTGTGTCCTGCCCCCAGTAGTATATACCCCTTGTTTGCTTCCCCCAGTAGTATATAGACCCCTGTGTGTTCCCCCAGTTATATATAGCCCCCCGTGTGCTCCCCCAGAAGTATATAGACCTCCTGTGTGCTGCCCCAGTTGTATATAGACCCCCTGTGTGCTGCCCCCAGTTGTATATACCACCTGTGTGCTCCCCCAATAGTATATAGGCCCCCTGTGTGCTCCCTCAGGGGTATTTAGCCCCCCTGTGTGCTCCCCCACTTGGATATAGACCTCCTGTGTGCTCCGCCACTTGGATATAGACCCCTGTGTGCTCCTCAAGTAGTATATAAACCCCCTGTGTGGTTCCCCCAGTAGTATATAGACCCCTGTGTGCCCCACCAGTATTATATAGACTCCTTGTGTGCTGCCCCAGTAGTATACAGACCCCTGTGTGCCCCACCAGTAGTATATAGACCCCTTTGTGCTCCCCCAGTAGTATATAGCCCCCCCTGTGTGCTCCCCCACTTGGATATAGACCTCCTGTGTTCTCTCCAAGTTGTATATAGACACCATTCTGCTGCCCCAAGTAGTATATAGACCCCCTGTATGTTCCCCCAGTAGTATATAGACCCCTGTGTGCTCCCCCAGTAGTATATAGCCCCCCCTGTGTGCTCCCCCACTTGGATATAGACCTCCTGTGTTCTCTCCAAGTTGTATATAGACACCATTCTGCTGCCCCAAGTAGTATATAGACCCCTTGTGTGCTGCCCCCAGTAGTATATAGACCCCTCTTTGAAGCCCCAGTAGTCTATAGCCCCCCTGTGTGTTCCCCCTGTTATATAGCCCCCCTGTGTGCTCCCCCCATTTATATAGACCCCCGATGTGTGCTCCCCCAGTTAAACAGACCCCTGTGTGCTCCCCCTCCCATATAGTATATAACACAATAAAACAAACACTTATATTCACCTGGGTCCAGGCGTCTCCTCTTCTCTTCACTCTTGTGGCCGCAGGAAGGGTTTTCCCTGCGATCACAAGAGGCCGCACTCCCCTTGTCCTGGCACTGATGCTCCAGTGATGTCACTGCAGCGCCGGCACCACAAGGACAAAGCTGCCACTTGTGACCGCAGGGAAAACCCTTCCTGCGGCCACAAGAGTGACTGACAGGAAGGGAGCCAATGTCTCCCGCCCTGTCAGTGCTGCTGCATGTAACTATGAGCGCTCATTACGAGTGCTCATAGTTACAGTTCAAATTACAGCAGCGGCCCTGTCCAGCGGTCTTGAGCACAAGAGCGGGGCGTGGGGGCCCCCCTGGATGTTGGGGGCCCCAAGCGATCGCTTGGGGTGCTTGGTGCCAAAGACCGCCACTGACTGGTGTGCACTGCGCTATGTACGAGTGTGACTGGTGTGCACTGCGGTATGTACGAGTGTGACTGGTGTGCACTGCGGTATGTACGAGTGTGACTAGTGTGCACTGCGGTATGTACGAGTGTGACTGGTGTGCACTGCGGTATGTACGAGTGTGACTGGTGTGCACTGCAGTATGTATGAGCGTGTATGGGTAAAATGCTGTTTGCCCGCCAGGTATTACATAGGGAGAGAGGAGCCTGCCCGCCAGGTATTACATAGGGAGAGAGGAGCCTGCCCGCCAGGTATTATATAGGGAGAGAGGAGCCTGCCCGCCAGGTATTACATAGGGAGAGAGGAGCCTGCCTGCCAGGGGTTACATAGGGAGGGAGGAGCCTGCCTGCCAGGTATTACATAGGGAGAGAGGAGCCTGCCTGCAAGGTATTACATAGGGAGAGAGGAGCCTGCCCACCAGGTATTACATAGGGAGAGAGGAGCCTGCCCGCCAGGTATTACATAGGGAGAGAGGAGCCTGCCCGCCAGGTATTATATAGGGAGAGAGGAGCCTGCCCGCCAGGTATTACATAGGGAGAGAGGAGCCTGCCCGCCAGGTATTACATAGGGAGAGAGGAGCCTGCCCGCCAGGTATTACATAGGGAGAGAGGAGCCTGCCCGCCAGGTATTACATAGGGAGAGAGGAGCCTGCCTGCCAGGGATTACATAGGGAGAGAGGAGCCTGCCTGCCAGGTATTACATAGGGAGAGAGGAGCCTGCCCGCCAGGTATTACATAGGGAGAGAGGAGCCTGCCCGCCAGGCCTTACATAGGGAGAGAGGAGCCTGCCCGCCAGGTATTATATAGGGAGAGAGGAGCCTGCCCGCCAGGTATTACATAGGGAGAGAGGAGCCTGCCCACCAGGTATTACATAGGGAGAGAGGAGCCTGCCCGCCAGGTATTACATAGGGAGAGAGGAGCCTACCCGCCAGGTATTACATAGGGAGAGAGGAGCCTGCCCGCCAGGGATTACATAGGGAGAGAGGAGCCTGACCGCCAGGTATTACATAGGGAGAGAGGAGCCTACCCGCCAGGTATTACATAGGGAGAGAGGAGCCTGCCCACCAGGTATTACATAGGGAGAGAGGAGCCTGCCCGCCAGGGATTACATAGGGAGAGAGGAGCCTGCCCACCAGGTATTACATAGGGAGAGAGGAGCCTGCCCGCCAGGTATTACATAGGGAGAGAGGAGCCTGCCCGCCAGGTATTACATAGGGAGAGAGGAGCCTGCCCACCAGGTATTACATAGGGAGAGAGGAGCCTGCCTGCCAGGTATTACATAGGGAGAGAGGAGCCTGCCCACCAGGTATTACATAGGGAGAGAGGAGCCTGCCTGCCAGGTATTACATAGGGAGAGAGGAGCCTGCCCGCCAGGTATTACATAGGGAGAGAGGAGCCTGCCCGCCAGGTATTACATAGGGAGAGAGGAGCCTGCCCGCCAGAAATTACATAGGGAGAGAGGAGCCTGCCCACCAGGTATTACATAGGGAGAGAGGAGCCTGCCCGCCAGGTATTACATAGGGAGAGAGGAGCCTGCCCGCCAAGACTTTACTTGCAGGAGTCCACTTGGATGCTGATCCTATAGGAGAGGACACAGCAGCACAGAGGATGTCAGGAGAGGAGGGGGCTGATCGTATAGGAGAGGACACAGCAGCACAGAGGATGTCAGGAGAGGAGGGGCTGATACTATAGGAGAGGACACAGCAGCACAGAGGATGTCAGGAGAGGAGGGTGCTGATCTTATAGGAGAGGTCACAGCAGCACAGAGGATGTCAGGAGAGGAGGGGGCTGATCGTATAGGAGAGGACACAGCAGCACAGAGGATGTCAGGAGAGGAGGGGGCTGATCGTATAGGAGAGGACACAGCAGCACAGATGATGTCAGGAGAGGAGGGGGCTGATGTTATAGGAGAGGTCACAGCAGCACAGAGGATGTCAGGAGAGGAGGGGGCTGATACTATAGGAGAGGTCACAGCAGCACAGAGGATGTGAGGAGAGGATGTAGTGAGGTGACAGTCAGGTAGATAGTGGGGGTGTATGGGGGATGGTTTGGGGGCATCTTCCTGTCCCTCCTCTGATCCCCCCCCCCCCCCCCCCGCTTTCCATATAACATCTTGGATCATCTCCTTCCTCCTTTGCCTGGAGCTGAGATCTGAGGATGAAGCCTCCATTGTGCGGGGAGCAGACATAACCTGGGACTCTCACGTTAGGAAACTCTTCTCTTTGTTACAGATGTGAACAGCTGCCAATGTCTGTTGTGAGCTTTGGCCCCGGGGCCCCTTTGTAACACCCCAGAACTGAGATGACCTGGGGGCCCCTACTTCTAGAACTGGGAACAGCGTGTGCCTGAGCTATGTGTGGCCCTATCTGCTGGAGGTGAGGACATAGGGCCTTTAATCAGGTGTGTGGTGGTGGGTGGGTGGGTACTGGGCCAGGAGGAGGGGGCCTAGTGTTAGAGCTGGTGAGACGACGTTCAGACGGGACAGTTCTGATGCAGAATGTTGATGTAAATACATTGTATGATTTCCAGCCCCGTTCACACACAGCAGAACAGTCAGTGCAGATTGCTCCCTTACTTCCTTCTATGGTTGGTGGGTCTTCTGGGTGCTGCAGGGTTCTGGCTTTCATGTTGTCGGGCTCCATCATTGTTGTCATAGTGATTTGTAGGGAGATGGCGGCGGACATGCTGATAGTCACCGCCACATGTTGGGCGCTGATCTCTGCTTTTAGCCACTGTCATTTAACAACCTTGTAAAGTGAAGATAAACACGAGCTATGCGGCCTCTGCCACTACATTGATTGATCTTCCTGTCTGCAGGCTGATAAATCACCGGAACTCACTGCTGCAGAAGAGAGACTCTCCTGGGAAGCCTCCAACATCCAGGGAAATCCATCCTGGGGCAAGCACTCTAACCCCTCCCCAGCTCCGCCCATGAGGAGCAGTCACCCCGCCTACACAGTGTGTCACCCACTACTGTCTCCACCTAAAAGGAAAAGAGGGGAACATATCCCACCCAAGTCTGATTCTGAAGGAGGAGGCAGCATGATTTGCTGAGGTCCTAGAAAAGAAGGTTTCTAGCTCCACCCATGAGGGACATTCACCCACCTACACAGTGTGCCACCCACTACTGTCTCCGCCTACAAGGAAAGTAGAGGAACAGCAAAGGGGTCTGAGGGTAACTGAGGAGGTGGCATGATCTGCTAAGGTCCTACAAAGGAGGTTCAGAGATCTGTTGGGGTCTATAAGGAGGGAGCTCCATGATCTGGTGGGGTCTATAAGGAGGAAGCTCCATGATCTCTTGGGGTCTATAAAGAGGGAACTCCATAATCTGCTGGGGTCTATAAGAAAAGAGCTCCATGATCTGTTGGGGTCTATAAGAAAGGAGCTCCATGATCTGTTGGGGTCTATAAAGAGGGAGCTCCATGATCTGTTGGGGTCTATAAGGAGGGAGCTCCATGATCTTTTGGGGTCTATAAGGAGGGAGCTCCATGATCTGTTGGGGTCTATAAGGAGGGAGCTCCATGATCTGTTGGGGTCTATAAGGAGGGAGCTGCATGATCTGTTGGGGTCCTGAAGGAGAGGGAGCTCCATGATCTGTTGGGGTCTATAAGGAGGGAGCTCCAGGATCTGTTGGGGTCCTGAAGGAGAGGGAGCTCCATGATTTGTTGGGGTCTATAAGGAGGGAGCTTCATGATTTGTTGGGGTCTATAAGGTGGGAGCTCCATGATCTGTTGGGGTCTATAAGGTGGGAGCTCCATGATCTGTTGGGGTCCTGAAGGAGAGGGAGTTCCATGATCTGTTGAGGTCTATAAGGTGGGAGCTCCATGATCTGTTGGGGTCTAAAAGGAAGGAGCTCCATGATCTGTTGGGGTCTATAAGGTGGGAGCTCCATGATCTGTTGGGGTCCTGAAGGAGAAGGAGTTCCATGATCTGTTGGGGTCCTGAAGGAGAGGGAGCTCCATGATCTGTTGGGGTCTATAAGGAGGGAGCTCCAGGATCTGTTGGGGTCTATAAGGAGGGAACTCCATGATCTGTTGGGGTCAATAAGGAAGGAGCTCCATGATCTGTTGGAGTCTATAAGGAGGGAGCTCCATGATCTGTTAGTGTCTATAATGAGGGAGCTCCATGATCTGTTGGGGTCTATAAGGAGAGAGCTGCATGATCTGTTGGGGTCCTGAAGGAGAGGGAGCTCCATGATCTGCTGGGGTCTATAAGGAGGGAGCTCCATGATCTGTTGGGGTCTATAAGGAGGGAGCTCAACAATTTGTTGGGGTCTATAAGGAGGGAGCTCCATGATCTGTTGGGGTCCTGAAGGAGAGGGAGCTCCATGATTTGTTGGGGTCTATAAGGAGGGAGCTCCATGATCTGGTGGGGTCTATAAGGAAGGAGCTCCATGATCTGTTGGGGTCTATAAGGTGGGAGCTCCATGATCTGTTGGGGTCCTGAAGGAGAGGGAGTTCCATGATCTGTTGGGGTCTATAAGGTGGGAGCTCCATGATCTGTTGGGGTCTAAAAGGAAGGAGCTCCATGATCTGTTGGGGTCTATAAGGTGGGAGCTCCATGATCTGTTGAAGTCCTGAAGGAGAGGGAGTTCCATGATCTGTTGGGGTCCTGAAGGAGAGGGAGTTCCATGATCTGTTGGGGTCTATAAGGAGGGAGCTCCAAGATCTGTTTGGGTCTATAAGGAGGAAACTCCAAGATCTGTTGGGGTCTATAAGGAGGGAACTCCATGATCTGTTGGGGTCTATAAGGAGGGAGCTCCAAGATCTGTTGGGGTCTATAAGGAGGGAACTCCATGATCTGTATGGGTCAATAAGGAAGGAGCTCCATGATCTGTTGGGGTCTATAAGGAGGGAGCTCCATGATCTGTTAGGGTCTATAAGGAGGGAGCTCCATGATCTGTTGGGGTCTATAAGGAGGGAGCTGCATGATTTGTTGGGGTCCTGAAGGAGAGGGAGTTCCATGATCTGTTGGGGTCTATAAGGTGGGTGCTCCATGACCTGTTGGGGTCTATAAGGAAGGAGCTCCATGATCTGTTGGGGTCTATAAGGTGGGAGTTCCATGATCTGTTGGGGTCCTGAAGGAGAGGGAGCTCCATGATCTGTTGGGGTCTATAAGGAGGGAGCTCCATGATCTGTTGGGGTCTATAAGGAGGGAACTCCATGATCTGTATGGGTCAATAAGGAAGGAGCTCCATGATCTGTTGGGGTCTATAAGGAGGGAGCTCCATGATCTGTTAGGGTCTATAAGGAGGGAGCTCCATGATCTGTTGGGGTCTATAAGGTGGGAGCTCCATGATCTGTTGGGGTCCTGAAGGAGAGGGAGTTCCATGATCTGTTGAGGTCTATAAGGTGGGAGCTCCATGATCTGTTGGGGTCTAAAAGGAAGGAGCTCCATGATCTGTTGGGGTCTATAAGGTGGGAGCTCCATGATCTGTTGGGGTCCTGAAGGAGAAGGAGTTCCATGATCTGTTGGGGTCCTGAAGGAGAGGGAGCTCCATGATCTGTTGGGGTCTATAAGGAGGGAGCTCCAGGATCTGTTGGGGTCTATAAGGAGGGAACTCCATGATCTGTTGGGGTCAATAAGGAAGGAGCTCCATGATCTGTTGGAGTCTATAAGGAGGGAGCTCCATGATCTGTTAGTGTCTATAATGAGGGAGCTCCATGATCTGTTGGGGTCTATAAGGAGAGAGCTGCATGATCTGTTGGGGTCCTGAAGGAGAGGGAGCTCCATGATCTGCTGGGGTCTATAAGGAGGGAGCTCCATGATCTGTTGGGGTCTATAAGGAGGGAGCTCAACAATTTGTTGGGGTCTATAAGGAGGGAGCTCCATGATCTGTTGGGGTCCTGAAGGAGAGGGAGCTCCATGATTTGTTGGGGTCTATAAGGAGGGAGCTCCATGATCTGGTGGGGTCTATAAGGAGGGAGCTCCATGATCTGTTGGGGTCTATAAGGAGGGAACTCCATGATCTGTATGGGTCAATAAGGAAGGAGCTCCATGATCTGTTGGGGTCTATAAGGAGGGAGCTCCATGATCTGTTAGGGTCTATAAGGAGGGAGCTCCATGATCTGTTGGGGTCTATAAGGAGGGAGCTGCATGATCTGTTGGGGTCCTGAAGGAGAGGGAGTTCCATGATCTGTTGGGGTCTATAAGGTGGGAGCTCCATGATCTGTTGGGGTCTATAAGGAAGGAGCTCCATGATCTGTTGGGGTCTATAAGGTGGGAGCTCCATGATCTGTTGAAGTCCTGAAGGAGAGGGAGTTCCATGATCTGTTGGGGTCCTGAAGGAGAGGGAGCTCCATGATCTGTTGGGGTCTATAAGGAGGGAACTCCATGATCTGTATGGGTCAATAAGGAAGGAGCTCCATGATCTGTTGGGGTCTATAAGGAGGGAGCTCCATGATCTGTTAGGGTCTATAAGGAGGGAGCTCCATGATCTGTTGGGGTCTATAAGGAGGGAGCTGCATGATCTGTTGGGGTCCTGAAGGAGAGGGAGCTCCATGATCTGTTGGGGTCTATAAGGAGGGAGCTTCATGATCTGATGGGGTCTATAAGGAGGGAGCTCAACGATTTGTTGGGGTCTATAAGGAAGGATCTCCATGATCTGTTGGGGTCTATAAGGTGGGAGCTCCATGATCTGTTGGGGTCCTGAAGGAGAGGGAGTTCCATGATCTGTTGGGGTCTATAAGGTGGGAGCTCCATGATCTGTTGGGGTCTAAAAGGAAGGAGCTCCATGATCTGTTGGGGTCTATAAGGTGGGAGCTCCATGATCTGTTGAAGTCCTGAAGTAGAGGGAGTTCCATGATCTGTTGGGGTCTATAAGGTGGGAACTCCATGATCTGTATGGGTTAATAAGGAAGGAGCTCCATGATCTGTTGGGGTCTATAAGGAGGGAGCTCCATGATCTGTTGGGGTCTATAAGGAGGGAACTCCATGATCTGTATGGGTCAATAAGGAAGGAGCTCCATGATCTGTTGGGGTCTATAAGGAGGGAGCTCCATGATCTGTTAGGGTCTTTAAGGAGGGAGCTCCATGATCTGTTGGGGTCTATAAGGAGGGAGCTGCATGATCTGTTGGGGTCCTGAAGGAGAGGGAGTTCCATGATCTGTTGGGGTCTATAAGGTGGGAGCTCCATGATCTGTTGGGGTCTATAAGGAGGGAGCTCCATGATCTGTTAGTGTCTATAAGGAAGGAGCTCCATGATCTGTTGGGGTCTATAAGGTGGGAGCTCCATGATCTGTTGAAGTCCTGAAGGAGAGGGAGTTCCATGATCTGTTGGGGTCCTGAAGGAGAGGGAGCTCCATGATCTGTTGGGGTCTATAAGGAGGGAGCTCCATGATCTGTTGGGGTCTATAAGGAGGAAACTCCATGATCTGTATGGGTCAATAAGGAAGGAGCTCCATGATCTGTTGGGGTCTATAAGGAGGGAGCTCCATGATCTGTTGGGGTCTATAAGGAGGGAGCTGCATGATCT
Organism: Dendropsophus ebraccatus; assembly: GCF_027789765.1. Classification (NCBI taxonomy): domain Eukaryota; kingdom Metazoa; phylum Chordata; class Amphibia; order Anura; family Hylidae; genus Dendropsophus; species Dendropsophus ebraccatus. The sequence continues at coordinate 1,239,487 of NC_091454.1, read as the reverse complement.
GTTGGGGTCCTGAAGGAGAGGGAGCTCCATGATCTGTTGGGGTCTATAAGGAGGGAGCTTCATGATCTGATGGGGTCTATAAGGAGGGAGCTCAACGATTTGTTGGGGTCTATAAGGTGGGAACTCCATGATCTGTATGGGTTAATAAGGAAGGAGCTCCATGATCTGTTGGGGTCTATAAGGAGGGAGCTCCATGATCTGTTGGGGTCTATAAGGAGGGAACTCCATGATCTGTATGGGTCAATAAGGAAGGAGCTCCATGATCTGTTGGGGTCTATAAGGAGGGAGCTCCATGATCTGTTAGGGTCTATAAGGAGGGAGCTCCATGATCTGTTGGGGTCTATAAGGAGGGAGCTGCATGATCTGTTGGGGTCCTGAAGGAGAGGGAGTTCCATGATCTGTTGGGGTCTATAAGGTGGGAGCTCCATGATCTGTTGGGGTCTATAAGGAAGGAGCTCCATGATCTGTTGGGGTCTATAAGGTGGGAGCTCCATGATCTGTTGAAGTCCTGAAGGAGAGGGAGTTCCATGATCTGTTGGGGTCCTGAAGGAGAGGGAGCTCCATGATCTGTTGGGGTCTATAAGGAGGGAGCTCCAAGATCTGTTGGGGTCTATAAGGAGGGAACTCCATGATCTGTATGGGTCAATAAGGAAGGAGCTCCATGATCTGTTGGGGTCTATAAGGAGGAAGCTCCATGATCTGTTAGGGTCTATAAGGAGGGAGCTCCATGATCTGTTGGGGTCTATAAGGAGGGAGCTGCATGATCTGTTGGGGTCCTGAAGGAGAGGGAGCTCCATGATCTGTTGGGGTCTATAAGGAGGGAGCTTCATGATCTGATGGGGTCTATAAGGAGGGAGCTCAACGATTTGTTGGGGTCTATAAGGTGGGAGCTTCATGATTTGTTGGGGTCCTGAAGGAGAGGGAGCTCCATGATCTGTTGGGGTCTATAAGGAGGGAGCTCCAGGATCTGTTGGGGTCTATAAGGAAGGATCTCCATGATCTGTTGGGGTCTATAAGGTGGGAGCTCCATGATCTGTTGGGGTCTAAAAGGAAGGAGCTCCATGATCTGTTGGGGTCTATAAGGTGGGAGCTCCATGATCTGTTGGGGTCTATAAGGTGGGAGCTCCATGATCTGTTGAAGTCCTGAAGGAGAGGGAGCTCCATGATCTGTTGGGGTCTATAAGGAGGGAGCTGCATGATCTGTTGGGGTCCTGAAGGAGAGGGAGCTCCATGATCTGCTGGGGTCTATAAGGAGGGAGCTCCATGATCTGTTGGGGTCTATAAGGAGGGAGCTCAACAATTTGTTGGGGTCTATAAGGAGGGAGCTCCATGATCTGTTGGGGTCCTGAAGGAGAGGGAGCTCCATGATTTGTTGGGGTCTATAAGGAGGGAGCTCCATGATCTGGTGGGGTCTATAAGGAAGGAGCTCCATGATCTGTTGGGGTCTATAAGGTGGGAGATCCATGATCTGTTGGGGTCCTGAAGGAGAGGGAGTTCCATGATCTGTTGGGGTCTATAAGGTGGGAGCTCCATGATCTGTTGGGGTCTAAAAGGAAGGAGCTCCATGATCTGTTGGGGTCTATAAGGTGGGAGCTCCATGATCTGTTGAAGTCCTGAAGGAGAGGGAGTTCCATGATCTGTTGGGGTCCTGAAGGAGAGGGAGTTCCATGATCTGTTGGGGTCTATAAGGAGGGAGCTCCAAGATCTGTTGGGGTCTATAAGGAGGGAACTCCAAGATCTGTTGGGGTCTATAAGGAGGGAACTCCATGATCTGTTGGGGTCTATAAGGAGGGAGCTCCAAGATCTGTTGGGGTCTATAAGGAGGGAACTCCATGATCTGTATGGGTCAATAAGGAAGGAGCTCCATGATCTGTTGGGGTCTATAAGGAGGGAGCTCCATGATCTGTTAGGGTCTATAAGGAGGGAGCTCCATGATCTGTTGGGGTCTATAAGGAGGGAGCTGCATGATTTGTTGGGGTCCTGAAGGAGAGGGAGTTCCATGATCTGTTGGGGTCTATAAGGTGGGAGCTCCATGACCTGTTGGGGTCTATAAGGAAGGAGCTCCATGATCTGTTGGGGTCTATAAGGTGGGAGCTCCATGATCTGTTGAAGTCCTGAAGGAGAGGGAGTTCCATGATCTGTTGGGGTCCTGAAGGAGAGGGAGTTCCATGATCTGTTGGGGTCTATAAGGAGGGAGCTCCATGATCTGTTGGGGTCTATAAGGAGGGAACTCCATGATCTGTATGGGTCAATAAGGAAGGAGCTCCATGATCTGTTGGGGTCTATAAGGAGGGAGCTCCATGATCTGTTAGGGTCTATAAGGAGGGAGCTCCATGATCTGTTGGGGTCTATAAGGAGGGAGCTGCATGATCTGTTGGGGTCCTGAAGGAGAGGGAGTTTCATGATCTGTTGGGGTCTATAAGGTGGGAGCTCCATGATCTGTTGGGGTCTATAAGGAAGGAGCTCCATGATCTGTTGGGGTCTATAAGGTGGGAGCTCCATGATCTGTTGAAGTCCTGAAGGAGAGGGAGTTCCATGATCTGTTGGGGTCCTGAAGGAGAGGGAGCTCCATGATCTGTTGGGGTCTATAAGGAGGGAGCTCCAAGATCTGTATGGGTCAATAAGGAAGGAGCTCCATGATCTGTTGGGGTCTATAAGGAGGAAGCTCCATGATCTGTTAGGGTCTATAAGGAGGGAGCTCCATGATCTGTTGGGGTCTATAAGGAGGGAGCTGCATGATCTGTTGGGGTCCTGAAGGAGAGGGAGCTCCATGATCTGTTGGGGTCTATAAGGAGGGAGCTTCATGATCTGATGGGGTCTATAAGGAGGGAGCTCAACGATTTGTTGGGGTCTATAAGGTGGGAGCTTCATGATTTGTTGGGGTCCTGAAGGAGAGGGAGCTCCATGATCTGTTGGGGTCTATAAGGAGGGAGCTCCAGGATCTGTTGGGGTCTATAAGGAGGGAATTCCATGATCTGTTGGGGTCTATAAGGAAGGATCTCCATGATCTGTTGGGGTCTATAAGGTGGGAGCTCCATGATCTGTTGGGGTCTAAAAGGAAGGAGCTCCATGATCTGTTGGGGTCTATAAGGTGGGAGCTCCATGATCTGTTGAAGTCCTGAAGGAGAGGGAGTTCCATGATCTGTTGGGGTCCTGAAGGAGAGGGAGCTCCATGATCTGTTGGGGTCTATAAGGAGGGAGCTCCATGATCTGTTAGGGTCTATAAGGTGGGAGCTCCATGATCTGTTGAACTCCTGAAGGAGAGGGAGTTCCATGATCTGTTGGGGTCCTGAAGGAGAGGGAGCTCCATGATCTGTTGGGGTCTATAAGGAGGGAGCTCCATGATCTGTTAGGGTCTATAAGGTGGGAGCTCCATGATCTGTTGGGGTCCTGAAGGAGAGGGAATGTGATCTGTTGGGATCCTCCCGCTGTGGCCCGCACAGTCTGTTTCCATAATCAACCAAGTAGTATCATCAGCCTGATAATATCTTTTGGGAGGCGCCATTTGTATTGGCCGTTCCCAGTCTAGTAATGCCAGCCTGTTGCCTCCCCAGGTACAGAACACTATTTTTGATGGTCCGCACCTACTACCATCTGGCTCCTCCCAGTACACCAGTGGTGGTAGGTACTGGGGTAATGGTAAGGGGTATTTATTGGCCCCAGTTTAGGAATGGATGCCGTCTACCAGACAATGTCCACTTCTAACCCACATGTATGCAAGAAAATAACTAAACTTTATGGAAATAAACTCTGCAAGACCCCTCGCTAACCCTTATATTACGTGTAAAAAAATCCTACAAATGAGGTCTCCAGCGTTGTCTCTGCTTACTGCCACGGGGTTTCTTGGGCAGAAGCAGAAGGATTTGGTACCAGGCCCGTGTCCAGGAAAGCTGGGGGCAGTAATCAGCTGACAGCGCACTATGCGGCAGTCTTTGCTTGCTGGACGGTGGTGCGGAGATTCGGGCGCAGTGCCCGTCCGCCCGGGGACTGACAGTAATAACATCCCTGTTTAATCTCCCTATTGTATTTTCTCCAATACTAATAGTGCAGGTTGCTGTGGAAACTCCGCAAAGGAGTACGGACATGTGACTAATGCTTGTACAATAGCACAACCGGCTGCGCATGGTGGTGCTGGCTGTATCTGTATCCACTGGCAGGATTACCTGCGTAACAGAGGGATTACCTGCCCACTAAGGGATTACCTGCCTAACGGAGGGATTAACTGCCCACTGAGGGATTACCTGCCTAACGGAGGGATTACCTGCTCACTGAGGGATTACCTGCCTAACGGAGGGATTACCTGACTAACGGAGAGATTATCTGCCCACTGAGGGATTACCTGCCTAACAGAGAGATTACCTGCCTAACGGAGGGATTACCTGCCTAACGGAGGGATTACCTGCCTAACAGAGGGATTACCTGCCTAACGGAGGGATTACCTGCCCACTGTGGGATTACCTGGCCACTGAGGGATTACCTGCCCACTGTGGGATTACCTGCCCACTGTGAGATTACCTGCCCACTGAGGGATTACCTGCCTAATGGAGGGATTACCTGCCCACTGAGGGATTACCTGCCCACTGTGAGATTACCTGCCCACTGAGGGATTACCTGCCTAACGGAGGGATTACCTGCCCACTGAGGGATTACCTGCCTAACGGAGGGATTACCTGCTCACTGAGGGATTACCTGCCTAACGGAGGGATTACCTGACTAACGGAGAGATTATCTGCCCACTGAGGGATTACCTGCCTAACAGAGAGATTACCTGCCTAACGGAGGGATTACCTGCCTAACAGAGGGATTACCTGCCTAACGGAGGGATTACCTGCCCACTGTGGGATTACCTGCCTAACGGAGGGATTACCTGACTAACGGAGAGATTATCTGCCCACTGAGGGATTACCTGCCTAACAGAGAGATTACCTGCCTAACGGAGGGATTACCTGCCTAACGGAGGGATTACCTGCCTAACAGAGGGATTACCTGCCTAACGGAGGGATTACCTGCCCACTGTGGGATTACCTGGCCACTGAGGGATTACCTGCCCACTGTGGGATTACCTGCCCACTGTGAGATTACCTGCCCACTGAGGGATTACCTGCCTAATGGAGGGATTACCTGCCCACTGAGGGATTACCTGCCTAAGGGAGGGATTACCTGCCCATTGAGGGATTACCTGCCTAAGAGAGGGATTACCTGCCCATTGAGGGATTACCTGCCTAAGGGAGGGATTACCTGCCTAACGGACGGATTACCTGCCCACTGTGGGATTACCTGCCTAACAGAGGGATTACCTGCCCACTGTGGGATTACCTGCCCACTGAGGGATTACCTGCCTAACGGAGGGATTACCTGCCAAACGGAGGGATTACCTGCCCACTGAGGGATTACCTGCCCACTGTGGGATTACCTGCCCACTGAGGGATTACCTGCCTAACGGAGGGAATACCTGCCCACTGAGGGATTACCTGCCCACTGAGGATCTACCTGCCTAACGGAGGGAATACCTGCCCACTGAGGGATTACCTGCCTAACGAGGGGATTACCTGCCTAACAGAGGGATTACCTGCCAACTGAGGGATTACCTGCCTAACAGAGGGATTACCTGTTTAACTGAGAGATTACCTGCCCACTGAGGGATTACCTGCCTAATGGAGGGATTACCTTCCCACTGAGGGATTACCTGCCTAACGGAGGGATTACCTTCCCACTGAGGGATTACCTGCCTAACGGAGGGATTACCTGACCACTGAGGGATTACCTGCCCAACGGAGGGATTACCTGCCCACTGAGGGATTACCTGCCTAACAAGGGGATTACCTGCCTAACGGAGAGATTACCTGCCAATTGAGGGATTACCTGCCTAACAGAGGGATTACCTGTTTGACGGAGAGATTACCTGCCCACTGAGGGATTACCTGCCTAATGGAGGGATTACCTGCCCACTGAGGGATTACCTGCCTAACGGAGGGAACACCTGCCTAAAGGAGGGATTACCTGCCTAACGGAGGGATTACCTGACCACTGAGGGATTACCTGCCCAACGGAGGGATTACCTGCCCACTGAGGGAATACCTGCCTAACGGAGGGATTACCTGCCCACTGAGGGATTGCCTGCCTAACGGAGGGATTACCTGCCTAATGAAGGGATTACCTGCCCACTGAGGGATTACCTGCCTAACAGAGGGATTACCTGCCCACTGAGGGATTACCTGCCTAACGGAGGGATTACCTGCCTAACGGAGGGATTACCTGCCCACTGAGGGATTACCTGCCTAACGGAGGGATTACCTGCCCACTGAGGGATTACCTGCCTAACGGAGGGATTACCTGCCCACTGAGGGATTACCTGCCTAACGGAGGGATTACCTGCCCACTGAGGGATTACCTGCCTAACGGAGGGATTACCTGTCCACTGAGGGATTACCTGCCTAACGGAGGGATTACCTGCCCACTGAGGGATTACCTGCCTAACAAGGGGATTACCTGCCTAACGGAGAGATTACCTGCCAATTGAGGGATTACCTGCCTAACAGAGGGATTACCTGTTTGACGGAGAGATTACCTGCCCACTGAGGGATTACCTGCCTAATGGAGGGATTACCTGCCCAACAGAGGGATTACCTGCCAATTGAGGGATTACCTGCCTAACAGAGGGATTACCTGTTTGACGGAGAGATTACCTGCCCACTGAGGGATTACCTGCCTAACAGAGGGATTACCTGCCCACTGAGGGATTACCTGCCTAACGGAGGGATTACCTGCCTAACGGAGGGATTACCTGCCCACTGAGGGATTACCTGCCTAACGGAGGGATTACCTGCCCACTGAGGGATTACCTGCCTAACGGAGGGATTACCTGCCCACTGAGGGATTACCTGCCTAACAGAGGGATTACCTGTTTGACGGAGAGATTACCTGCCCACTGAGGGATTACCTGCCCACTGTGGGATTACCTGCCTAAGAGAGGGATTACCTGCCCACTGAGGGATTACCTGCCTAACGGAGGGATTACCTGCCTAACGGAGGGATTACCTGCCCACTGAGGGATTACCTGCCTAACGGAGGGATTACCTGCCCACTGAGGGATTACCTGCCTAACGGAGGGATTACCTGCCCACTGAGGGATTACCTGCCTAACGGAGGGATTACCTGTCCACTGAGGGATTACCTGCCCAACGGAGGGATTACCTGCCCACTGAGGGATTACCTGCCTAACAAGGGGATTACCTGCCTAACGGAGAGATTACCTGCCAATTGAGGGATTACCTGCCTAACAGAGGGATTACCTGTTTGACGGAGAGATTACCTGCCCACTGAGGGATTACCTGCCTAATGGAGGGATTACCTGCCCACTGAGGGATTACCTGCCTAACGGAGGGAACACCTGCCTAAAGGAGGGATTACCTGCCTAACGGAGGGATTACCTGACCACTGAGGGATTACCTGCCCAACGGAGGGATTACCTGCCCACTGAGGGATTGCCTGCCTAACGGAGGGATTACCTGCCTAATGAAGGGATTACCTGCCCACTGAGGGATTACCTGCCTAACAGAGGGATTACCTGCCCACTGAGGGATTACCTGCCTAACGGAGGGATTACCTGCCTAACGGAGGGATTACCTGCCCACTGAGGGATTACCTGCCTAACGGAGGGATTACCTGCCCACTGAGGGATTACCTGCCTAACGGAGGGATTACCTGTCCACTGAGGGATTACCTGCCTAACGGAGGGATTACCTGCCCACTGAGGGATTACCTGCCTAATGGAGGGATTACCTGCCCACTGAGGGATTACCTGTCTAACGGAGGGATTACCTGCCCATTGAGGGATTACCTGCCTAATGGAGGGATTACCGGCCCACTGAGGGATTACCTGTCTAACGGAGGGATTACCTGCCTAACGGAGGGATTACCTGCCCACTGAGGGATTACCTGCCTAACAGAGGGATTACCTGCCCACTGAGGGATTACCTGCCTAACAGAGGGATTACCTGACCACTGAGGGATTACCTGCCTAACATAGGGATTACCTGCCTAACATAGGGATTACCTGCCCACTGAGGGATTACCTGCCTAACGGAGGGATAACCTGCCCACTGAGGGATTACCTGCCTAACGGAGGGATTACGTGCCCAACGGAGGGATTACCTGCCCACTGAGGGATTACCTGCCTAACAGAGGGATTACCTGCCCACTGAGGCATTACTTGCCTAACGTAGGGATTACCTGACCACTGAGGGATTACCTGCCTAACATAGGGATTACCTGCCCACTGAGGGATTACCTGCCTAACGGAGGGATTACCTGCCTAACGGAGGGATTACCTGCCCACTGAGGGATTACCTGTCTAACAGAGGGATTACCTGCCCACTGAGGCATTACCTGCCTAACGGAGGGATTACCTGACCACTGAGGGATTACCTGCCCACTGAGGCATTACCTGCCTAACGGAGGGATTACCTGACCACTAAGGCATTACCTGCCTAACATAGGGATTACCTGACCACTGAGGGATTACCTGCCTAATGGAGGGATTACCTGCCTAACGGAGGGATTACCTGACCACTAAGGCATTACCTGCCTAACATAGGGATTACCTGACCACTGAGGGATTACCTGCCCATTGAGGGATTACCAGCCTAACGGAGGGATTACCTGCCCACTGAGGGATTACCTGCCCACTGAGGGATTACCTGCCTAACGGAGGGATTACCAGCCTAACGGAGGGATTACCTGCCTAATGGAGGGATTACCTGCCCACTGAGGGATTACCTGCCTAACGGACCTGCCTAATCTGAGGACATCTACCTAGGGTGGGATTACCTGCCCTCTAAGGACATCTACCTAGGGTGGGATTACCTGCCCGCTGAGGACATCTACCTAGGGTGGGATTACCTGCCCGCTGGGGACAACTACCTAGGGTGGGATTACCTGGGGGGGTCACTTATTGGCAGCATCTGTATAATTGGAGGAAAGGAGCTACAGAGTCATCAGAGGGGGCACCCAGTCCATCAGCAGAATTACAGAGTCATCAGAGGGGGCACCCAGTCCATCAGCAGAACAACAGAGTCATCAGAGGGGGCACCCAGTCCATCAGCAGAATTACAGAGTCATCAGAGGGGGCACCCAGTCCATCAGCAGAATTACAGAGTCATCAGAGGGGGCACCCAGTCCATCAGCAGAACTACAGAGTCATCAGAGGGGGCACCCAGTCCATCAGCAGAACTACAGAGTCATCAGAGGGGGCACCCAGTCCATCAGCAGAACTACAGAGTCATCAGAGGGGCACCCAGTCCATCAGCAGAACTACAGAGTCATCAGAGGGGGCACCCAGTCCATCAGCAGAACTACAGAGTCATCAGAGGGGGCACCCAGTCCATCAGCAGAACTACAGAGTCATCAGAGGGGGCACCCAGTCCATCAGCAGAATTACAGAGTCATCAGAGGGGGCACCCAGTCCATCAGCAGAACTACAGAGTCATCAGAGGGGGCACCCAGTCCATCAGCAGAACCACAGAGTCATCAGAGGGGGCACCCAGTCCATCAGCAGAACTACAGAGTCATCAGAGGGGGCACCCAGTCCATCAGCAGAATTACAGAGTCATCAGAGGGGGCACCCAGTCCATCAGCAGAACTACAGAGTCATCAGAGGGGGCACCCAGTCCATCAGCAGAACTACAGAGTCATCAGAGGGGGCACCCAGTCCATCAGCAGAACTACAGAGTCATCAGAGGGGGCACCCAGTCCATCAGCAGAATTACAGAGTCATCAGAGGGGGCACCCAGTCCATCAGCAGAACCACAGAGTCATCAGAGGGGGCACCCAGTCCATCAGCAGAACCACAGAGTCATCAGAGGGGGCACCCAGTCCATCAGCAGAACTACAGAGTAATCAGAGGGGGCACCCAGTCCATCAGCAGAACTTAGTGTCCTCTGCAGTACCCTGTGGCCTTGGCAGTACCCTGTGACCTCAGCAGTACCCTGTGACCTTAGCAGTACCCTATGACCTCAGCAGTATCCTGTGACCTTGTCAGTACCCTATGACCTCAGTAGTACCAGGTTGCCACAGCAGTACCCTGTGGCCTTAGCAGTACCCTGTCACTTTAGCAGTACTCTGTGGCCTTAGCAGTACCCTGTGGTCTCAGCAGCACCCTGTGACCTTAGCAGTACCTGGTGGCCTTAGCAGTACTCTGTGGCCTTAACAGTATCCTGTGACCTTAGCAGTACCCCGTGGCCTTAGCAGTACCCCGTGACCTCAGCAATACCCTGTGACCTCAGCAGTACCCTGTGACCTTAGCAGTACCCTGTGACTGTAGCAGTACCCTGTGGCCTTAGCAGTACCCTATGACCTTAGCAGTACCCTGTGGCCTCAGCAGTACCCTGTGGTCTCAGCAGTACCCTATGGCCTCAGCAGTGCCCTGTGGTCTCAGCAGTACCCTGTGGCCTTAGCAGTACCCCGTGGCCTTAGCAGTACCCCGTGGCCTCAGCAGTACCCTATGACTTTAGCAGTACCCAGTGGTCTCAGTAGTACCCTGTGACCTTAGCAGTACCCTGTGGTCTTAGCAGTACCCTGTGACCTTAGCAGTACCCTGTAGCCTTAGCAGTACCCTATGGCCTCAGCAGTACCCTGTGGTCTCAGCAGTACCCTGTGACTGTAGCAGTACCCTGTGGCCTCAGCAGTACCCTATGGCCTCAGCAGTACCCTATGGCCTCAGCAGTACCCTGTGGTCTCAGCAGTACCCTGTGACTGTAGCAGTACCCTGTGGTCTTAGCAGTACCCTGTGACCTTAGCAGTACCCTGTGGCCCTAGCAGTACCCTGTGACCTTAGCAGTACCCTATGGCCTCAGAAGTACCCTGTGGTCTCAGCAGTACCCTGTGACCTTAGCAGTACCCTGTGACTTTAGCAGTGCCCTGTGGCCTTAGTAGTACCCTGTGGCCTTAGCAGTAACCTGTGACTGTAGCAGTACCCTATGACCATAGCAGTACCCTGTGACCTCAGTAGTACCCAGTCGTCTCAGCAGTATCCTGTGACCTTAGCAGTACCCTGTGACTGTAGCAGTACCCTGTGGCCTTAGCAGTACCCTGTGGCCTTAGCAGTACCCTGTGGCCTTAGCAGTATCCTGTGAACTTAGCAGTACCCTGTGGCCTCAGCGGTACCCTGTGGCCTCAGCGGTACCCTGTGACCTTAGCAGTACCCTGTGGTCTCAGCAGTACCCTGTGGCCTTAGCAGTGCCCTATGGCCTCAGGAGTACCCTGTGACTGTAGCAGTACCCTGTGACTGTAGCAGTTCCCTGTGACCTCAGTAGTACCCAGGCGTCTCAGCAGTATCCTGTGACCTTAGCAGTACCCTGTGACTGTAGCAGTACCCTGTGGCCTTAGCAGTATCCTGTGACCTTAGCAGTACCCTGTGGCCTTAGCAGTATCCTGTGACCTTAGCAGTACCCTGTGGCCTTAGCGGTACCCTGTGGCCTCAGCAGTACCCTGTGGCCTTAGCAGTACCCTGTGACTGTAGCAGTACCCTGTGGCCTTAGCAGTACCCTATGGCCTCAGGAGTACCCTGTGACTGTAGCAGTACCCTGTGACTGTAGCAGTACCCTGTGACCTCAGTAGTACCCAGTCGTCTCAGCAGTATCCTGTGAGCTTAGCAGTACCCTGTGACTGTAGCAGTACCCTGTGGCCTTAGCAGTATCCTGTGACCTTAGCAGTACCCTGTGGCCTTAGCAGTATCCTGTGACCTTAGCAGTACCCTGTGGCCTTAGCAGTACCCTGTGGCCTTAGCAGTACCCTGTGGCCTTAGCGGTACCCTGTGGCCTCAGCGGTACCCTGTGACCTTAGCAGTACCCTGTGACCTTAGCAGTACCCTGTGGCCTTAGCAGTACCCTATGGCCTCAGGAGTACCCTGTGACTGTAGCAGTACCCTGTGGTCTCAGCAGTACCCTGTGGCCTTAGCAGTACCCTGTGACTGTAGCAGTACCCTGTGACTGTAGCAGTACCCTGTGGCCTTAGCAGTACCCTGTGGCCTTAGCAGTACCCTATGGCCTCAGCAGTACCCTGTGACTGTAGCAGTACCCTGTGACTGTAGCAGTACCCTGTGACTGTAGCAGTACCCTGTGGTCTCAGCAGTACCCTGTAGCCTCAGCAGTACCCTGTGACTGTAGCAGTACCCTGTGGCCTTAGCAGTACCCTGTGGCCTCAGTAGTACCAGGCGACATCTTAGTTGTTATTCTTGCCGTATCATCTTGTTGTTTTCGGGATGTTCCTGGTGTCTGCAGATCTGCCGCCAGGAGCCTCCTCATCAATTATTGCAGTAATATCATGATTTTCCCGCCGTGCGTCCTCCGCTCGCCTCATGTTCTGCTCGCCGCTTGCTGTTACCTTTTATTATTTAAAGACTTTGAAATGTTGAAAGGAGGCGCCAATCGTCTGGAGATTAACTGTGCCAGCACTCGGCAGACGGCAATGACATCTCAAGGTGAGCACTGACAACCTGACACCTCGCCTCCGGAAACAACTGATTGGCGCTGATGTGGGGAGAGGATGTTGTCAACATTGGGATTCTCCGAGATGAATATTTAGCAGCCATGGCAGCTGTGCCGCAGGACAACAACCCTTCCTCATCTATCCCGGGATAGCCTGTAAGGGTCTGCAGAGCGCCCCCTATGATGATGATAAGAACGGCCACAGATGACACGTTATTTAACACTTTACTGTACAAAATATATAGGAAACATCCTAAACACGGACTTCTGCGAGGAGGACGGGAGAACGAATCTGGCAGATCATGTAATACTCACCCAACACTCTGCTGGTCCCACCTCCGCACACCGGACCCCCAATAAATGTAGGAGGGTCCCAGAAGGAAAACTGCTGAGCTAGAGGGAAGGAAAAAGGAACAGAATCAAAAGTAATAGCAAACATATCCCACTGTCCAGTCCAGTCCACACCCCCACACCTCTCCTCCTCCAGCACCTCCGCACACTGGGCCCCCCACCTCTCCTCCTCCAGCACCTCCACACACTGGGCCCCCCACCTCTCCTCCTCCAGCACCTCCGCACACTGGGCCCCCCACCTCTCCTCCTCCAGCACCTCCACACACTGGGCCCCCCACCTCTCCTCCTCCAGCACCTCCGCACACTGGGCCCCCCACCTCTCCTCCTCCAGCACCTCCACACACTGGGCCCCCCACCTCTCCTCCTCCAGCACCTCCACACACTGGGCCCCCCACCTCTCCTCCTCCAGCACCTCCGCACACTGGGCCCCCCACCTCTCCTCCTCCAGCACCTCCGCACACTGGGCCCCCCACCTCTCCTCCTCCAGCACCTCCACACTGGGCCCCCCCACCTCTCCTCCTCCAGCACCTCCACACACTGGGCCCCCCACCTCTCCTCCTCCAGCACCTCCGCACACTGGGCCCCCCACCTCTCCTCCTCCAGCACCTCCACACTGGGCCCCCACCTCTCCTCCTCCAGCACCTCCACACTGGGCCCCCACCTCTCCTCCTCCAGCACCTCCACACACTGGGCCCCCACCTCTCCTCCTCCAGCAGCTCCACACACTGGGCCCCCACACCTCTCCTCCTCCAGCACCTCCACACCGGGTCCCCACCTCTCCTCCTCCAGCACCTCCGCACACTGGGCCCCCACCTCTCCTCCTCCAGGACCTCCACACACTGGGCCCCCCACCTCTCCTCCTTCATCACCTCCACACACTGGGCCCCCACCTCTCCTCCTCCAGCACCTCCACACCGGGTCCCCACCTCTCCTCCATCACCTCCAAACTGGGCCCCCACCTCTCCTCCTCCAGCACCTCCACACACTGGGCCCCCACCTCTCCTCCTCCAGCACCTCCACACACTGGGCCCCCACACCTCTCCTCCTCCAGCACCTCCACACCGGGTCCCCACACCTCTCCTCCTCCAGCACCTCCACACTGGGCCCCCCACCTCTCCTCCTCCAGGACCTCCACACACTGGGCCCCCCACCTCTCCTCCTTCATCACCTCCACACACTGGGCCCCCACCTCTCCTCCTCCAGCACCTCCACACACTGGGCCCCCCCCCCACTCCTCCTCCAGCACCTCCGCACACACTGGGCCCCCACCTCTCCTCCTCCATCACCTCCACACACTGGGTCCCCACCTCTCCTCCTCCATCACCTCCACACACTGGGCCCCCACCTCTCCTCCTCCAGCACCTCCGCACACTGGGCCCCCCACCTCTCCTCCTCCAGCACCTCCACACACTGGGCCCCCCACCTCTCCTCCTCCAGCACCTCCACACTGGGCCCCCCCCCCTCGCCACCGCCCGCACCTCCACACCGGGTCCCCACCTCTCCTCCTCCAGCACCTCCACACTGGGCCCCCACCTCTCCTCCTCCAGGACCTCCACACACTGGGTCCCCACACCTCTCCTCCTTCATCACCTCCACACACTGGGCCCCCACCTCTCCTCCTCCAGCACCTCCACACCGGGTCCCCACCTCTCCTCCATCACCTCCAAACTGGGCCCCCCACCTCTCCTCCTCCAGCACCTCCACACACTGGGCCCCCACCTCTCCTCCTCCAGCAGCTCCACACACTGGGCCCCCACACCTCTCCTCCTCCAGCACCTCCACACCGGGTCCCCCACCTCTCCTCCTCCAGCACCTCCCACACTGGGCCCCCCACCTCTCCTCCTCCAGGACCTCCACACACTGGGCCCCCCACCTCTCCTCCTTCATCACCTCCACACACTGGGCCCCCCACCTCTCCTCCTCCACACTGGGTCCCCACACCTCTCCTCCTTCATCACCTCCACACACTGGGCCCCCACCTCTCCTCCTCCAGCACCTCCACACCGGGTCCCCACCTCTCCTCCTCCATCACCTCCAAACTGGGCCCCCACCTCTCCTCCTCCAGCACCTCCACACACTGGGCCCCCACCTCTCCTCCTCCAGCAGCTCCACACACTGGGCCCCCACACCTCTCCTCCTCCAGCACCTCCACACTGGGCCCCCCACCTCTCCTCCTCCAGCACCTCCACACCGGGCCCCCACCTCTCCTCCTCCATCACCTCCACACTGGGCCCCCCCACCTCTCCTCCTCCAGCACCTCCACACCGGGCCCCTGACCTCTCCTCCTCCAGCACCTCCGCACACTGGGCCCCCACCTCTCCTCCTCCAGCACCTCCGCACACCGGGCCCCCACCTCTCCTCCTCCAGCACCTCCGCACACTGGGCCCCCACCTCTCCTCCTCCAGCACCTCCACACACTGGGCCCCCCACCTCTCCTCCTCCATCACCTCCGCACACTGGGTCCCCACACCTCTCCTCCTCCAGCACCTCCACACACTGGGCCCCCCACCTCTCCTCCTCCAGCACCTCCACACTGGGCCCCCCCACCTCTCCTCCTCCACACTGGGCCCCCCACCTCTCCTCCTCCAGCACCTCCACACACTGGGCCCCCCACCTCTCCTCCTCCAGCACCTCCACACACTGGGCCCCCACCTCTCCTCCTCCAGCACCTCCACACACTGGGCCCCCACACCTCTCCTCCTCCAGCACCTCCACACACTGGGCCCCCCACCTCTCCTCCTCCAGCACCTCCACACACTGGGCCCCCCACCTCTCCTCCTCCAGCACCTCCACACACTGGGCCCCCACCTCTCCTCCTCCAGCACCTCCACACACTGGGCCCCCCACCTCTCCTCCTCCAGCACCTTCACACACTGGGTCCCCCACCTCTCCTCCTCCAGCACCTCCACACTGGGCCCCCACCTCTCCTCCTCCAGCACCTCCGCACACTGGGCCCCCCACCTCTCCTCCTCCATCACCTCCGCACACTGGGCCCCCACCTCTCCTCCTCCAGCACCTCCACACACTGGGCCCCCCACCTCTCCTCCTCCAGCACCTCCACACACTGGGCCCCCCACCTCACCTCCTCCAGCACCTCCACACACTGGGCCCCCCACCTCTCCTCCTCCAGCCCCTCCCACTGGGCCCCCACCTCTCCTCCTCCATCACCTCCACACTGGGCCCCCCCACCTCTCCTCCTCCACACTGGGCCCCCCCACCTCTCCTCCTCCAGCACCTCCACACACTGGGCCCCCCCACCTCTCCTCCTCCAAGCACCTCCACACACTGGGCCCCCACACCTCACCTCCTCCAGCACCTCCACACACTGGGTCCCCCACCTCTCCTCCTCCATCACCTCCGCACACTGGGTCCCCCACCTCTCCTCCTCCAGCACCTCCACACTGGGCCCCCCCACCTCTCCTCCTCCAGCACCTCCGCACACTGGGCCCCCACCTCTCCTCCTCCATCACCTCCGCACACTGGGCCCCCCACCTCTCCTCCTCCAGCACCTCCGCACACTGGGCCCCCCACCTCTCCTCCTCCAGCACCTCCGCACACTGGGCCCCCCACCTCTCCTCCTCCATCACCTCCGCACACTGGGTCCCCACACCTCTCCTCCTCCAGCACCTCCACACCGGGTCCCCACCTCTCCTCCATCACCTCCAAACTGGGCCCCCACCTCTCCTCCTCCAGCACCTCCACACACTGGGCCCCCACCTCTCCTCCTCCAGCAGCTCCACACACTGGGCCCCCACACCTCTCCTCCTCCAGCACCTCCACACCGGGTCCCCACCTCTCCTCCTCCAGCACCTCCACACTGGGCCCCCACACCTCTCCTCCTCCAGCACCTCCGCACACTGGGCCCCCACCTCTCCTCCTCCAGGACCTCCACACACTGGGCCCCCCACCTCTCCTCCTTCATCACCTCCACACACTGGGCCCCCACCTCTCCTCCTCCAGCACCTCCACACCGGGTCCCCACCTCTCCTCCATCACCTCCAAACTGGGCCCCCACCTCTCCTCCTCCAGCACCTCCACACACTGGGCCCCCACCTCTCCTCCTCCAGCAGCTCCACACACTGGGCCCCCACACCTCTCCTCCTCCAGCACCTCCACACCGGGTCCCCACCTCTCCTCCTCCAGCACCTCCACACTGGGCCCCCCACCTCTCCTCCTCCAGGACCTCCACACACTGGGCCCCCCACCTCTCCTCCTTCATCACCTCCACACACTGGGCCCCCACCTCTCCTCCTCCAGCACCTCCACACACTGGGCCCCCCACCTCTCCTCCTCCAGCACCTCCGCACACACTGGGCCCCCACCTCTCCTCCTCCATCACCTCCACACACTGGGTCCCCACCTCTCCTCCTCCATCACCTCCACACACTGGGCCCCACCTCTCCTCCTCCAGCACCTCCGCACACTGGGCCCCCCACCTCTCCTCCTCCAGCACCTCCACACACTGGGCCCCCCACCTCTCCTCCTCCAGCACCTCCACACTGGGCCCCCCACCTCTCCTCCTCCAGCACCTCCACACCGGGTCCCCACCTCTCCTCCTCCAGCACCTCCACACTGGGCCCCCCACCTCTCCTCCTCCAGGACCTCCACACACTGGGTCCCCACACCTCTCCTCCTTCATCACCTCCACACACTGGGCCCCCACCTCTCCTCCTCCAGCACCTCCACACCGGGTCCCCACCTCTCCTCCATCACCTCCAAACTGGGCCCCCACCTCTCCTCCTCCAGCACCTCCACACACTGGGCCCCCACCTCTCCTCCTCCAGCAGCTCCACACACTGGGCCCCCACACCTCTCCTCCTCCAGCACCTCCACACCGGGTCCCCACCTCTCCTCCTCCAGCACCTCCACACTGGGCCCCCCACCTCTCCTCCTCCAGGACCTCCACACACTGGGCCCCCCACCTCTCCTCCTTCATCACCTCCACACACTGGGCCCCCCACCTCTCCTCCTCCACACTGGGTCCCCACACCTCTCCTCCTTCATCACCTCCACACACTGGGCCCCCACCTCTCCTCCTCCAGCACCTCCACACCGGGTCCCCACCTCTCCTCCTCCATCACCTCCAAACTGGGCCCCCACCTCTCCTCCTCCAGCACCTCCACACACTGGGCCCCCACCTCTCCTCCTCCAGCAGCTCCACACACTGGGCCCCCACACCTCTCCTCCTCCAGCACCTCCACACTGGGCCCCCCACCTCTCCTCCTCCAGCACCTCCACACCGGGCCCCCACCTCTCCTCCTCCATCACCTCCACACTGGGCCCCCCCACCTCTCCTCCTCCAGCACCTCCACACCGGGCCCCTGACCTCTCCTCCTCCAGCACCTCCGCACACTGGGCCCCCACCTCTCCTCCTCCAGCACCTCCGCACACCGGGCCCCCACCTCTCCTCCTCCAGCACCTCCGCACACTGGGCCCCCACCTCTCCTCCTCCAGCACCTCCACACACTGGGCCCCCCACCTCTCCTCCTCCATCACCTCCGCACACTGGGTCCCCACACCTCTCCTCCTCCAGCACCTCCACACACTGGGCCCCCCACCTCTCCTCCTCCAGCACCTCCACACTGGGCCCCCCCACCTCTCCTCCTCCACACTGGGCCCCCCCACCTCTCCTCCTCCAGCACCTCCACACACTGGGCCCCCCACCTCTCCTCCTCCAGCACCTCCACACACTGGGCCCCCCACCTCTCCTCCTCCAGCACCTCCACACACTGGGCCCCCACACCTCTCCTCCTCCAGCACCTCCACACACTGGGCCCCCCACCTCTCCTCCTCCAGCACCTCCACACACTGGGCCCCCCACCTCTCCTCCTCCAGCACCTCCACACACTGGGCCCCCACCTCTCCTCCTCCAGCACCTCCACACACTGGGCCCCCCCACCTCTCCTCCTCCAGCACCTTCACACACTGGGTCCCCCACCTCTCCTCCTCCAGCACCTCCACACTGGGCCCCCACCTCTCCTCCTCCATCACCTCCGCACACTGGGCCCCCACCTCTCCTCCTCCAGCACCTCCACACACTGGGCCCCCCACCTCTCCTCCTCCAGCACCTCCACACACTGGGCCCCCCACCTCACCTCCTCCAGCACCTCCACACACTGGGCCCCCCACCTCTCCTCCTCCAGCCCCTCCCACTGGGCCCCCACCTCTCCTCCTCCATCACCTCCACACTGGGCCCCCCCACCTCTCCTCCTCCACACTGGGCCCCCCCACCTCTCCTCCTCCAGCACCTCCACACACTGGGCCCCCCCACCTCTCCTCCTCCAGCACCTCCACACACTGGGCCCCCACACCTCACCTCCTCCAGCACCTCCACACACTGGGTCCCCCACCTCTCCTCCTCCATCACCTCCGCACACTGGGTCCCCCACCTCTCCTCCTCCAGCACCTCCACACTGGGCCCCCCACCTCTCCTCCTCCAGCACCTCCGCACACTGGGCCCCCACCTCTCCTCCTCCATCACCTCCGCACACTGGGCCCCCCACCTCTCCTCCTCCAGCACCTCCGCACACTGGGCCCCCACCTCTCCTCCTCCAGCACCTCCACACACTGGGCCCCCACCTCTCCTCCTCCATCACCTCCGCACACTGGGCCCCCCACCTCTCCTCCTCCAGCACCTCCACACACTGGGCCCCCACCTCTCCTCCTCCAGCACCTCCACACACTGGGCCCCCCACCTCTCCTCCTCCATCACCTCCACACACTGGGCCCCCCACCTCTCCTCCTCCATCACCTCCACACTGGGCCCCCCACCTCTCCTCCTCCAGCACCTCCACACTGGGCCCCCCACCTCTCCTCCTCCAGCACCTCCACACTGGGCCCCCACCTCTCCTCCTCCAGCACCTCCGCACACTGGGCCCCCACCTCTCCTCCTCCAGCACCTCCGCACACTGGGCCCCCCACCTCTCCTCCTCCAGCACCTCCACACTGGGCCCCCACCTCTCCTCCTCCAGCACCTCCACACACTGGGCCCCCACCTCTCCTCCTCCAGCACCTCCGCACACTGGGCCCCCACACCTCTCCTCCTCCAGCACCTCCGCACACTGGGCCCCCCACCTCTCCTCCTCCAGCACCTCCGCACACTGGGCCCCCCACCTCTCCTCCTCCATCACCTCCACACACTGGGCCCCCCACCTCTCCTCCAGCACCTCCACACTGGGCCCCCACCTCTCCTCCTCCAGCACCTCCACACCGGGCCCCCACCTCTCCTCCTCCACACTGGGCCCCCACCTCTCCTCCTCCAGCACCTCCGCACACTGGGCCCCCACCTCTCCTCCTCCAGCACCTCCGCACACTGGGCCCCCCACCTCTCCTCCTCCATCACCTCCGCACACTGGGCCCCCACCTCTCCTCCTCCAGCACCTCCGCACACTGGGTCCCCACCTCTCCTCCTCCATCACCTCCGCACACTGGGCCCCCCACCTCTCCTCCTCCAGCACCTCCACACTGGGCCCCCCACCTCTCCTCCTCCAGCACCTCCGCACACTGGGCCCCCCACCTCTCCTCCTCCATCACCTCCGCACACTGGGTCCCCACACCTCTCCTCCTCCATCACCTCCGCACACTGGGCCCCCCACCTCTCCTCCTCCAGCACCTCCACACTGGGCCCCCACCTCTCCTCCTCCATCACCTCCGCACACTGGGCCCCCACCTCTCCTCCAGCACCTTTTCAGATCGGGCAACAGTAATGGGCTCCACCATTCTGGAGAACAACAAATCCATTGGCTGTAGCCCGGCATCTCTCCACCAGAATTCCCATCCAGCACCATTACTCTTACCATTAGCAGTCATCCTGCTACATCCATGCAGCAGAGCCGACCACGTTACTGATCCCAGACACCCAAAGAAACACATAATCACTGAGATAGTGTCCAGATCTGATGACCTCCTATGACCCCTAAAAGTCTTGGGGGGGCCTATGATACGAGTTATTATAGTATTATACCAGTTATGTGGGAGGATGCTGGGGGTGGCCATGGTTTATGAGCGGCTGAGGACGCCTCTGCTCTGTAATTACACCTTAGATGAGCAGCTTCATCCTCACTGAGCGGAGAGCAGTAAATGTCCCATATGTCACACAAGCAGGAGCCGCCCAGCAGTATAGCGTCCCACACCCTGCCGCCTCCTAACCTGTGTCACTCAGGGGCCACACACTGGACACGAGGCTTCAGGGTGTGAGGAAGGGCTTCTGTATAATGGGGCTCTCCACTAAGCACCCCAATGTCACTGCCCAGCGGCCTCTCCCTTTATTATACTCCAGAGCTGAACTCCCAATACTGCAGACTCCATAGGTGATATGTCATTTCCTATTCATCACATCAGTAAGCTCTTGAGTGTGCATCCTCGCCCTCTCTATAGAGGGGCGCCATGTCAGTTAGGGATCTGCTCCCCTGGGGCCCCGGGTCAGATGAGCTGGGTGCAGGTTTGTGACTCTGCTGCCCGAGGCCAAATAATCAGAGATTAGCTGGGTAACCCGCCATAAGCTTCATGATGGTCAAATAGGATTAAGAGCTGAAGAGATCAGATCTGCTAATCAGGATGCCGTCTGTCTGATGAGCTCAGCGCAATACACACAGAGCGGTCACAGCATGGCGGCATCTAATATAACCCTCTGCTAACATCCTCTGTGCTGCTGGGACCCTGCACCTGCTCCATGTATCTCTCATCCTGTGAACTCCCCTATAAGAGTCTTCTGTGTCCTCTGCCTCCCGTGTCCTTCCCCCGTTTTCTCCATCTCCCATTTCCTCCACTTCCTCTGTCCTCCATCTCCCATTTCCTCCACTTCCTCTGTCCTCCATCTCCCATTTCCTCCACTTCCTCTGTCCTCCATCTCCCATTTCCTCCACTTCCTCTGTCCTCCATCTCCCATTTCCTTCACTTCCTCTGTCCTCCATCTCCCATTTCCTTCACTTC
This sequence comes from Dendropsophus ebraccatus, assembly GCF_027789765.1. Classification (NCBI taxonomy): domain Eukaryota; kingdom Metazoa; phylum Chordata; class Amphibia; order Anura; family Hylidae; genus Dendropsophus; species Dendropsophus ebraccatus. The sequence continues at coordinate 1,217,720 of NC_091454.1, read as the reverse complement.
CTCTGTCCTCCACCTCCTGTTTTTTCTTCTTCCTTTGTTGTCCACTGCATTCCGTATCCTCCACCTCCCATGTTTTTTGCTTCCTGTGTACTTAACCCCCTGCCTGCCATGTCCTCTGCCTTCTGTGTCCTCCGCTTCCTTTGTCCTCCTCCTCCCATTTTCTCTGCTTCCTGTGTCCTCCGCTTCCGTTAGCCTCCACCTCCAGTGTCCTCCGCCTCCTGTTTCCTCCACCTCTCGTTTCCTTTACTTCCTCTGCCCTCCACCTCCCGTGCACTTACCCTCTGTTTTCTTCTGTTATCCTCCTCCTGCTCCTGTGTTCTTCGCACCCTGTGTCCTCTGCCTCCCATGTCCTTCATTTCCCATATCCTCCACTTCCCCTGTCCTCAGGATCCCGTGTCCTCCGCCTCTCGTGTCCTCCGTTTCCTCTGTACATTACCTCCTGTGCCCTTCGCCTCCTGTGTGCCCCACCTCCCGTGTCTTCCACCTCTTCTGTTCTCCACTTCTTGTGTCCTCAGCCTCCTGTGTCCTCTGCCTCCTGTGTCCTTCTACCCCTTTATCCTTCACTGCCTGTGTCCTCCGCTTCCTCTGTCCTCAATGTCCCATGTCCTCCACCTCTTCTGTTCTCCACATCCTGTGTCCTCTGCCTCCCATATCCTCTACCTCCTGTGTCTTTTGCCTCCTGTGTCCTCTGCTTTCCCTGTACTTTACTTGCCATGTCCTCCACCTCCTGTGGCCTCCTCCTCCAGTATCTTCTGCCTCCCATGTCCTCCCTCTCACGTGTTCTCCTCTCCACTTGTCCTCTGCCTCTCTTGTCCTCCACCTCCTGTGTAGAGGAGTGGCACCTGCCCGAAATCTGCCCTGGTGGTTGTATCAGTGGTTGTTGTTGTATAGTTTGTTGCCTGTCTCTCTGGTTATTTCTCCAGGTGTTATTCCACCTGTCTCTCTGGCTGTTATTCCTCCTGTCTCTCTGGTCATGTCTCCAGGTGTTATTCCACCTGTCTCTCTGGCTGTTATTCCACCTGTCTCTCTGGCTGTTATTCCTCCTGTCTCTCTGGTTATTTCTCCAGGTGTTATTCCACCTGTCTCTCTGGCTGTTATTCCTCCTGTCTCTCTGGTCATGTCTCCAGGTGTTATTCCACCTGTCTCTCTGGCTGTTATTCCACCTGTCTCTCTGGCTGTTATTCCACCTGTCTCTCTGGCTGTTATTCCACCTGTCTCTCTGGTCATGTCTCCAGGTGTTATTCCACCTGTCTCTCTGGCTGTTATTCCACCTGTCTCTCTGGCTGTTATTCCTCCTGTCTCTCTGGTCATGTCTCCAGGTGTTATTCCACCTGTCTCTCTGCTTATCTCTCCAGGTGTTATTCCACCTGTCTCTCTGGCTGTTATTCCACCTGTCTCTCTGGCTGTTATTCCACCTGTCTCTCTGGTTATTTCTCCAGGTGTTATTCCACCTGTCTCTCTGGCTGTTATTCCACCTGTCTCTCTGGTCATGTCTCCAGGTGTTATTCCACCTGTCTCTCTGGCTGTTATTCCACCTGTCTCTCTGGTCATCTCTCTAGGTGTTATTCTGCCTGTCTCTCTGGCTGTTATTCCACCTGTCTCTCTGGTCATCTCTCTAGGTGTTATTCTGCCTGTCTCTCTGGCTGTTATTCTACCTCTCTTTCTGGCTATTATTCCACCTGTCTCTCTGGCTGTTATTCCACCTGTCTCTCTGGTCATCTCTCTAGGTGTTATTCTGCCTGTCTCTCTGGCTGTTATTCTACCTCTCTGGTCATCTCTCTAGGTGTTATTCTGCCTGTCTCTCTGGCTGTTATTCTACCTCTCTTTCTGGCTATTATTCCACCTGTCTCTCTGGCTGTTATTCCACCTACAAAAAAGAAAAAAGTAGATGGGGATTCAGCTCACCTAGGCGTAGTCTTTCTTGCAGCAAGCATGTGAGATGGAGGGTGCACGGTTGTCCGGTGCTGGCCAGGCACTGATTACAAGACGTAAATGGAGAGGAAGCGTGGTGGATTCCGGCACTCCTGAGGTGTAGCTAAAACTTAACTTTTAATAAATTAACATTAAAATGTGATGTCACATAGCGGACCTACGCGTTTCACGCAGTTGCGCTTAATCATGGTCGGACCATGATTAAGCGCAACTGCGTGAAACGCGTAGGTCCGCTATGTGACATCGAATTTTAATGTTAATTTATTAAAAGTTAAGTTTTAGCTACACGTCAGGAGTGCCGGAATCCACCACGCTTCCTCTCCATTTACGTCTTGTTATTCCACCTGTCTCTCTGGCTGTTATTCCACCTGTCTCTCTGGTCATCTCTCCAGTTGTTATTCTGCCTGTCTCTCTGGCTGTTATTCCACCTGTCTCTCTGGTCATCTCTCCAGTTGTTATTCTGCCTGTCTCTCTGGCTGTTATTCCACCTGTTTCTCTGACTGTTATTCCACCTGTCTCTCTGGCTGTTATTCTGCCTGTCTCTCTGGCTGTCATTCCACCTGTCTCTCTGGCTGTTATTCCACCTGTCTCTCTGGCTGTTATTCCACCTGTCTCTCTGGCTGTTATTCCACCTGTCTCTCTGGTCATCTCTCCAGTTGTTATTCTGCCTGTCTCTCTGGCTGTTATTCCACCTGTCTCTCTGGTCATCTCTCCAGTTGTTATTCTGCCTGTCTCTCTGGCTGTTATTCCACCTGTCTCTCTGACTGTTATTCCACCTGTCTCTCTGGCTGTTATTCTGCCTGTCTCTCTGGCGGTTATTCCACCTGTCTCTCTGGCTGTTATTCCACCTGTTTCTCTGGCTGTTATTCCACCTGTCTCTCTGGCTGTTATTCCACCTGTCTCTCTGGCTGTTGTTCCACCTGTCTCTTTGGATGTTATTCCACCTGTGTCTCTGGCTGTTATTCCACCTGTCTCTCTGGCTGTTGTTCCACCTGTCTCTTTGGATGTTATTCCACCTGTGTCTCTGGCTGTTATTCCACCTGTGTCTCTGGCTGTTATTCCACCTGTCTCTCTGGCTGTTATTCCACCTGTCTCTCTGGCTGTTGTTCCACCTGTCTCTTTGGATGTTATTCCACCTATCTCTCTGGCTGTTATTCCACCTGTCTCTCTGGTCATCTCTCCAGGTGTTATTCTGCCTGTCTCTCTGGCTGTTATTCCACCTGTCTCTCTGACTGTTATTCCACCTGTCTCTCTGGCTGTTATTCTGCCTGTCTCTCTGGCGGTTATTCCACCTGTCTCTCTGGCTGTTATTCCACCTGTTTCTCTGGCTGTTATTCCACCTGTCTCTCTGGCTGTTATTCCACCTGTCTCTCTGGTCATCTCTCCAGTTGTTATTCTGCCTGTCTCTCTGGCTGTTATTCCACCTGTCTCTCTGGTCATCTCTCCAGTTGTTATTCTGCCTGTCTCTCTGGCTGTTATTCCACCTGTCTCTCTGACTGTTATTCCACCTGTCTCTCTGGCTGTTATTCTGCCTGTCTCTCTGGCTGTTATTCCACCTGTCTCTCTGGCTGTTATTCCACCTGTCTCTCTGGCTGTTATTCCACCTGTCTCTCTGGCTGTTATTCCACCTGTCTCTCTGGCTGTTGTTCCACCTGTCTCTTTGGATGTTATTCCACCTGTGTCTCTGGCTGTTATTCCACCTGTGTCTCTGGCTGTTATTCCACCTGTCTCTCTGGCTGTTATTCCACCTGTCTCTCTGGCTGTTGTTCCACCTGTCTCTTTGGATGTTATTCCACCTATCTCTCTGGCTGTTATTCCACCTGTCTCTCTGGTCATCTCTCCAGGTGTTATTCTGCCTGTCTCTCTGGCTGTTATTCCACCTGTCTCTCTGGTCAACTCTCCAGGTGTTATTCTGCCTGTCTCTCTGGCTGTTATTCCACCTGTCTGTCTGGCTGTTATTCCACCTGTTTCACTGCTTATCTCTCCAGGTGTTACTCCACCTGTCTGGCTGTTATTCCACCTGTTTCTCTGGCTGTTATTTCACCTGTATCTCTGCTTATCTCTCCAAGTGTTATTCCACCTGTCTGTCTGTTAATCCACCTGTCTCTCTGGCTGTTATTTCACCTGTCTCTCTGGTCATCTCTCCAGGTGTTATTCTGCCTGTCTCTCTGGCTGTTATTCCACCTGGCTCTCTGGCTGCCATTCCACCTGTCTGTCTGGGTGTTATTCCGCCTGTCTCTCTGCTTATCTTTCCAGGTCTTATTCCACCTGTCTGCCTGGCTGTTATTCCACCTGTCTCTCTGGCTGTTATTCCACCTGTCTCTCTGCTTATCTCTCCAGGTGTTATTCCACCTGTCTGTCTGGCTGTCATTCCACCTGTCTGTCTGTCTGTTATTCCACCTGTCTGTCTGTCTGTTATTCCACCTGTCTCTCTGGCTGTCATTCCACCTGCCTGTCTGTCTGTTATTCCACGTGTCTGTCTGGCTGTTATTCCACGTGTCTGTCTGGCTGTTATTCCACCTGTCTTTCTGGCTCTTATTCCACCTGTCTCTCTGGCTGTCATTCCACCTGTCTGTCTGGCTGTTATTCCACATGTCTGTCTGTTATTCCACCTGTCTCTCTGGCTGTTATTCCACCTGTCTGTCTGGCTGTTATTCCACCTGTCTCTCTGGTCATCTCTCCATGTGTTATTCCACCTGTCTCTCTGGCTGTTATTCCACCTGTCTCTCTGGTCATCTCTCCAGGTGTTATTCCACCTGTCTCTTTGGTTGTTATTCCACCTGTCTGGTTGGCTGTTATTCCACCTGTCTCTCTGGCTGTAATTCCACCTGTCTCTCTGCTTATCTCTCTAGGTGTTATTCCACCTGTCTGTCTGTCTGTTATTCCACCTGTCTCTCTGGCTGTTATTCCACCTGTCTGTCTGTTATTCCACCTGTCTCTCTGTCTGTTATTCCACCTGTCTCTATGGCTGTTATTCCACCTGTCTCTCTGGCTGTCATTCCACCTGTCTGTCTGGCTGTTATTCCACCTGTCTCTCTGGTCATCTCTCCTGGTGTTATTCCACCTGTCTCTCTAGCTGTTATTCCACCTGTCTGTCTGGCTGTTATTCCACCTGTCTCTCTGGCTGTCATTCCACCTGTCTCTCTGGCTGTTATTCCACCTGTCTCTCTGGATGTTATTCCACCTGTCTCTCTGGTCACCTCTACAGGTGTTATTCCACCTGTCTGTCTGGCTGTGTTTCCACCTGTCTGTCTGGCTCTTATTCCACCTGCCTCTCTGGCTGTTATTCCACCTGTCTCTATGGCTGTTATTTCACCTGTCTCTATGGTCATCTCTCCAGCTGTTATTCTGCCTGTCTCTCTGGCTGTGTTTCCACATGCCTCTCTGGCTGTTATTCCACCTGTCTCTCTGGCTGTTATTCCACCTGTCTCTCTGGCTGTTATTCCACCTGTCTCTCTGGCTGTTATTCCACCTGTCTGTCTGGCTGTTATTCCTGCCTGTCTGTCTGTTATTCCACCTGTCTCTCTGGCTGTTATTCCACCTCTTTGTCTAGCTGTTATTCCACCTGTCTCTCTGGCTGTTATTCCACCTGTCTCTCTGCTTATCTCTCCAGGTGTTATTCCCCCTGTCTCTCTGGCTGTTATTTCACCTGTCTCTCTGCTTATCTCTCCAGGTGTTATTCCACCTGTCTGTCTGGCTGTTATTCCACCTGTCTGTCTGGCTGTTATTCCACCTGTCTCTCTGGCTGTTATTTCACCTGTCTCTCTGGCTGTTATTCCACCTGTCTTTGTGGCTGTTATTCCAACTGTCTGTCTTGCTGTTATTCCACCTGTCTGTCTGGCTGTTATTTCACCTGTCTGTCTGGCTGTTATTCCACGTGTCTCTCTGGCTGTTATTTCACCTGTCTTTGTGGCTGTTATTCCAACTGTCTGTCTTGCTGTTATTCCACCTGTCTTTCTGGCTGTTATTCCACCTGTCTGTCTGGCTGTTATTCCACCTGTCTCTCTGGCTGTCATTCCACCTGTCTCTCTGGCTGTTATTCCACCTGTCTGTCTGGCTTTTATTCCGCCTTTCTTTCTGGCTGTTATTCCACCTGTCTCTCTGGCTGTTGTTCCATCTGTCTCTTTGGATGTTTTTCCACCTGTCTCTCTGGCTGTTATTCTACCTGTCTCTCGGGTCATCTCTCCAGGTGTTATTCTGCCTGTCTCTCTGGCTGTTACTCCACCTATCTCTCTGGCTGTTATTCCGCCTGTCTCTTTGGCTGTTATTCCACCTGTCTCTCTAGTCATCTCTCCAGGTGTTATTCTGCCTGTCTCTCTGGCTGTTATTCCACCTGTCTCTCTGGTCATCTCTCTCAAGGTGTTATTCTGCCTGTCTCTCTGGCTGTTATTCCACCTGTCTCTCTGGCTGTTATTCCACCTGTCTCTGGCTCTTATTCCACCTGTCTCTCTGCTTATCTCTCCAGGTGTTATTCCACCTGTCTGTCTGTCTGTTATTCCCCCTTCTCTCTTCTTATCTCTCCAGGTGTTATTCCACCTGTCTGGCTGGCTGTTATTCCACCTGTTTCTCTGGCTGTTATTCCACCTGTCTCTCTGCTTATCTCTCCAGGTGTTATTCCACCTGTCTGTCTGGCTGTTATTTCACCTGTCTCTCTGGTCATCTCTCCAGGTGTTATTCTGCCTTTCTCTCTGGTTGTTATTCCACCTGTTTCTCTGGCTGTCATTCCACCTGTCTCTCTGGCTGTCATTCCACCTTTCTGTCTGGCTGTTATTCCGCCTGTCTCTCTGCTTATCTTTTCAGGTGTTATTCTGCCTTTCCCTCTGGCTGTTATTCCGCCTGTCTCTCTGCTTATCTCTCCAGGTGTTATTCCACCTGTCTCTCTGCTTATCTCTCCAGGTGTTATTCCAACTGTCTGTCTGGCTATTATTCCAACTGTATCTCTGGCTGTCATTCCACCTGTCTCTCTGGCTGTCATTCCACCTGTCTGGCTGGCTGTTATTCCACCTGTCTGGCTGGCTGTTATTCCACCTGTTTCTCTTGCTGTTATTCCACCTGTCTCTCTGGCTGTTATTCCACCTGTCTCTCTGCTTATCTCTCCAGGTGTTATTCCACCTGTCTGTCTGGCTGTTATTCCACCTGTTTCTCTTGCTGTTATTCCACCTGTCTGGCTTGCTGTTATTCTGCCTGTCTCTCTGGTCATCTCTCCAGGTGTTATTCTGCCTGTCTCTCTGTCTGTTATTCCACCTGTCTCTCTGGCTATCATTCCACCTGTCTCTCTGGCTGTCATTCCACCTGTCTCTCTGGTCATCTCTTCAAGTGTTATTCTGCCTGTCTCTCTGGCTGTTATTCCACCTATATCTGGCTGTTATTCCACCTGTCTCTTTGGTCATCTCTCCAGGTGTTATTCCGCCTTTCTCTCTGGCTGTTATTCCGCCTGTCTCTCAGGCTGTTATTCCACCTTTCTCTCTAGTCATCTCTCCAGGTGTTATTCTGCCTGTCTCTCTGGCTGTTATTCCACCTGTCTCTCTGGCTGTTATTCCACCTGTCTGTCTGGCTGTTATTCCACCTGTCTCTCTGGCTGTTTTTCCACCTGTCTCTTTGCTTATCTCTCCAGATGTTATTCCACCTGTCTGTCTGGCTGTTATTCCACCTGTTTCTCTGGCTGTTATTTCACCTGTCTCTCTGCTTATCTCTCCAGGTGTTATTCCACCTGTCTGTCTGGCTGTTATTCCACCTGTCTCTCTGGCTGTTATTTCACCTGTCTCTCTGGTCATCTCTCTAGGTGTTATTCTGCCTGTCTCTCTGGCTGTTATTCCACCTGTCTGGCTGTGATTCCACCAGTTTCTCTTGCTGTTATTCCACCTGTCTGTCTGTTATTCTGCCTGTCTCTCTGGTCATCTCTCCAGGTGTTATTCTGCCTGTCTCTCTGGCTTTTATTCCACCTGTCTCTCTGGCTGTTATTCCACCTGTCTGTCTGGCTGTTATTCCGCCTGTCTCTCTGCTTATCTCTCCAGGTGTTATTCCACCTGTCTGCCTGGCTGTTATTCCACCTGTCTCTCTGGCTGTTATTCCACCTGTCTCTCTGCTTATCTCTCCAGGTGTTATTCCACCTGTCTGTCTGGCTGTCATTCCACCTGTCTGTCTGGCTGTCATTCCACCTGTCTGTCTGGCTGTCATTCCACCTGTCTCTCTGGCTGTTATTCCCGCCTGTCTCTCTTGCTGTTATTCCACCTGTCTCTCTGGCTGTTATTCCACCTGTCTCTCTGGCTGTCATTCCACCTGTCTCTCTGGCTGTTATTCCGCCTGTCTCTCTGCTTATCTCTCTAGGTGTTATTCCACCTGTCTGCCTGGCTGTTATTCCACCTGTCTCTCTTGCTGTTATTCCACCTGTCTCTCTGCTTATCTCTCCAGGTGTTATTCCACCTGTCTGTCTGTCATTCCACCTGTCTCTCTGGCTGTTATTCCCGCCTGTCTCTCTGGCTGTTATTCCACCTGTCTGTCTGTTATTCCACCTGTCTCTCTGGCTGTTATTCCACCTGTCTCTCTGCTTATCTCTCCAGGTGTTATTCCACCTGTCTGTCTGGCTGTCATTCCACCTGTCTGTCTGGCTGTCATTCCACCTGTCTGTCTGGCTGTCATTCCACCTGTCTCTCTGGCTGTTATTCCCGCCTGTCTCTCTTGCTGTTATTCCACCTGTCTCTCTGGCTGTTATTCCACCTGTCTCTCTGGCTGTCATTCCACCTGTCTCTCTGGCTGTTATTCCGCCTGTCTCTCTGCTTATCTCTCTAGGTGTTATTCCACCTGTCTGCCTGGCTGTTATTCCACCTGTCTCTCTTGCTGTTATTCCACCTGTCTCTCTGCTTATCTCTCCAGGTGTTATTCCACCTGTCTGTCTGTCATTCCACCTGTCTCTCTGGCTGTTATTCCCGCCTGTCTCTCTGGCTGTTATTCCACCTGTCTGTCTGTTATTCCACCTGTCTCTCTGTCTGTTATTCCACCTGTCTCTCTGGCTGTCATTCCACCTGTCTGTCTGGTTGTTATTCCACCTGTCTGTCTGTTATTCCACCTGTCTCTCTGGCTGTTATTCCACCTGTCTCTCTGGCTGTCATTCCACCTGTCTCTCTGGCTGTTATTCCGCCTGTCTCTCTGCTTATCTCTACAGGTGTTATTCCACCTGTCTGTCTGGCTGTCATTCCACCTGTCTGTCTGGCTGTCATTCCACCTGTCTGTCTGGCTGTCATTCCACCTGTCTCTCTGGCTGTCATTCCACCTGTCTCTCTGGCTTTTATTCCCGCCTGTCTCTCTTGCTGTTATTCCACCTGTCTCTCTGGCTGTTATTCCACCTGTCTCTCTGGCTGTCATTCCACCTGTCTCTCTGGCTGTTATTCCGCCTGTCTCTCTGCTTATCTCTCCAGGTGTTATTCCACCTGTCTGCCTGGCTGTTATTCCACCTGTCTCTCTTACTGTTATTCCACCTGTCTGCCTGGCTGTTATTCCACCTGTCTCTCTGGCTGTTATTCCACCTGTCTGTCTGTCTGTCTGTTATTCCACCTGTCTGTCTGGTTGTTATTCCACCTGTCTGTCTGTTATTCCACCTGTCTCTCTGGCTGTTATTCCACCTGTCTCTCTGGCTGTTATTCCACCTGTCTCTCTGGCTGTTATTCCACCTGTCTGGCTGTTATTCCACCTGTCTGCCTGGCTGTTATTCCACCTGTCTGGCTGTTATTCCACCTGTCTGCCTGGCTGTTATTCCACCTGTCTCTCTGGCTGTTATTCCACCTGTCTGTCTGTCTGTCTGTTATTCCACCTGTCTGTCTGGTTGTTATTCCACCTGTCTGTCTGTTATTCCACCTGTCTGTCTGTTATTCCACCTGTCTCTCTGGCTGTTATTCCACCTGTCTCTCTGGCTGTTATTCCACCTGTCTCTCTGGCTGTTATTCCACCTGTCTGGCTGTTATTCCACCTGTCTCTCTGGCTGTTATTCCACCTGTGTCTCAGGCTGTTATTCCACCTGTCTGGCTGTTATTCCGCCTGTCTCTCTGGCTGTCATTTCACCTGTCTCTCTGGTCATCTCTCCAGGTGTTATTCCACCTGTCTGTCTGGCTGTTATTCCACCTGTCTGTCTGGCTGTTATTCCACCTGTCTCTCTGGCTGTTTTTCCACCTGTCTCTCTGGCTGTTATTCCACCTGTCTCTCTGGTCATCTCTCCAGGTTTTATTCTGCCTGTCTCTCTGGCTGTTATTCCACCTGTCTCTCTGGCTGTTATTCCACCTGTCTCTCTATCTGTCATTCCACCTGTCTGTCTGTCTGTCTGTTATTCCACCTGTCTCTCTGGCTGTCATTCCACCTGTCTGTCTGGCTGTTATTCCACCTGTCTGTCTTGCTGTTATTCCACCTGTCTCTCTGGCTGTCATTCCACCTGTCTCTCGGGCTGTTATTCCACCTGTCTGTCTGGCTGTCATTCCACCTGTCTCTCTGGCTGTCATTCCACCTGTCTGTCTGGCTGTTATTCCACCTGTCTGTCTGGCTGTTATTCTGCCTGTCTCTCTGGCTGTTATTCCACCTGTCTCTCTGGCTGTTATTCCACCTGTCTGTCTGGCTGTCATTCCACCTGTCTCTCTGGCTGTCATTCCACCTGTCTGTCTGACTGTTATTCCACCTGTCTGTCTGTTATTCCACCTGTCTGTCTGGCTGTTAGTTCCCCTGTCTCTCTGGCTGTTATTCCGCCTGTCTCTCTGCTTATCTCTCTGGCTGTTATTCCACCTGTTTCTCTGGCTGTTATTCCGCCTGTCTCTCTGCTTATCTCTCTGGCTGTTATTCCACCTGTCTTTCTGGCTGTTATTCCGCCTGTCTGTCTGGCTGTTATTCCACCTGTTTCTCTGGCTGTTATTCCGCCTGTCTCTCTGCTTATCTCTCTGGCTGTTATTCCGCCTGTCTCTCTGCTTATCTTTCTGGCTATTATTCCACCTGTCTCTCTGGCTGTTATTCGCCTGTCTCTCTGCTTATCTCTCTGGCTGTTATTCCCCCTGTCTCTCTGCTTATCTTTCTGGCTATTATTCCACCTGTCTCTCTGGCTGTTATTCCCCCTGTCTCTCTGGCTGTTATTCCGCCTGTCTCTCTGCTTATCTCTCTGGCTGTTATTCCCCCTGTCTCTCTGGCTGTTATTCCGCCTGTCTCTCTGCTTGTCTCTCTGGCTGTTATTCCACCTGTCTCTCTGCTTGTCTCTCTGGCTGTTATTCCACCTGTCTCTCTGCTTATCTCTCTAGGTGTTATTATGGTGCACTGCTGTGAAGCACAACCGGTCACTTTCCAGATGGTGCTGTGTGACGCCTCTACAGTAGTGGTAGATTGGGGAACAGCTCAGCTGGATGGTAGATTGTCGTGACCTCAGTGCCAGGTGGGCACACAGGTATGGAGGCTCACCTCTACCTTTCCCCTGTGGTCGGTGACTGGAAAGTCTTTTTGAATGGAGATAATGGCAGATTTGCCTAATAAACCCAATTACAATGTATCATAAAATTGTCGTCTGGTGACAGACTGGGTCGTCTAGGGGTTAAATAGCCTTGTCTAATACAACCAGAGAAGATAGTGGGCACCCCCTATAACCTGAGGGCTAACCCAGTGCATGTAAGAAACACAGAAAAAGTATGTGCACAAAAAGGGAGCACATCAAGGAAAAAATCTTTATTTAACCCTTTAAGGACCCGGCCCAGAATGACCCAGTGGGCGGCGACAATTTTCATTTCATTTTCCTCCTCCCCTCTAAGAGCTCCAGCACTTTCTATCTACACGGCCGGGTGGGGACTCGTTATTTACAGGAGCAGGGGGACTGTGTAATAGCGTCTTTCATTCTACCATAACATGTATGATGGAACCCCAAATATTATGTATGATGGAACCCCAAATATTATGTATGATGGAACCCCAAATATATTATGTCTGATGGAACCCCAAATATTATGTATGATGGAACCCCAAATATATTATGTATGATGGAACCCCAAATATTATGTATGATGGAACCCCAAATATATTATGTATCATGGAACCCCAAATATTATGTATGATGAAACCCCAAATATATTATGTATGATGGAACCCCAAATATATTATGTATGATGGAACCCCAAATATATTATGTATCATGGAACCCCAAATATTATGTATGATGAAACCCCAAATATATTATGTATGATGGAACCCCAAATATATTATGTATGATGGAACCCCAAATATTATGTATGATGAAACCCCAAATATATTATGTATGATGGAACCCCAAATATATTATGTATGATGGAACCCCAAATATTATGTATGATGAAACCCCAAATATATTATGTATGATGGAACCCCAAATATTATGTATGATGGAACCCCAAATATATTATGTATGATGGAACCTCAAATATTATGTATGATGGAACCCCAAATATATTATGTATGATGGAACCCCAAATATTATGCATGATGGCACCTATAATATAATATTATGTATGATGGAACCCCAAATATATTATGTATGATGGAACCCCAAATATTATGCATGATGGCACCTATAATATAATATTATGTATGATGGAACCCCAAATATATTATGTATGATAGAACCCCAAATATATTATGCATGATGAAACCCCAAATATATTATGTATGATGAAACCCCAAATATATTATGTATGATGGAACCCCAAATATGTATGATGGAACCCCCAAATATAGTATGTATGATGGAACCCCAAATATATTATGTATGATGGATTCCCAAATATTATGTATGATGGAACCCCAAATATATTATGTATGATTGAACCCCAAATATATTATGTATGATGGACCCCAAATATTATGTATGATGAAACCCCAAATAAATTATGTATGATGGAACCCCAAATATGTATGATAGAACCCCCAAATATAGTATGTATGATGGAACCCCAAATATATTATGTATGATGGATTCCCAAATATTATGTATGATGGACCCCAAATATTATGTATGATAAAACCCCAAATAAATTATGTATGATGGAACCCCAAATATGTATGATGGAACCCCCAAATATAGTATGTATGATGGAACCCCAAATATATTATGTATGATGAAACATTAAATATTATGTATGATGGAACCCCAAATATATTATGCATGATGGAACCCCAAATATATTATGTATGATGGAACCCCAAATATATTATGTATGATGGAACCCCAAATATTATGTATGATGGAACCCCAAATATGTATGATGGAACCCCCAAATATAGTATGTATGATGGAACCCCAAATATATTATGTATGATGAAACATTAAATATTATGTATGATGGAACCCCAAATATATTATGCATGACGGAACCCCAAATATATTATGTATGATGGAACCCCAAATATTATGTATGATGGAACCCCAAATATTATGTATGATGGAACCCCAAATATACTATGTATACTGTAACCTCAAAAATTATGTATGATGGAACCCCAAATAGTATGTATAATGGAACCCCAAATATATTATGTATGATGGAACCTCAAAAATTATGTATGATGGAACCCCAAATATTATGTATGATGGAACCCCAAATATATTATGTATGATGGAACCCCTAATATATTATGTATGATGGAACCCCAAATAGTATGTATAATGGAACCCCAAATATATTATGAATGATGGAACCCCAAATATATTATGTGTGATAAAACCCCAAAATATTATGTATGATGGAACCCCAAATATATTATGTATGATGGAACCCCAAATAGTATGTATAATGGAACCCCAAATATATTATGAATGATGGAACCCCAAATATATTATGAATGATTGAACCCCAAATATGTCATGTATGATGGAACCCCAAATAGTATGTATAATGGAACCCCAAATATATTATGAATGATGGAACCCCAAATATATTATGCATGATGGAACCCCAAATATTATGTATGATGGAACCCCAAATATATTATGTATGATGGGACCCCAAATATATTATGTATGATGGATCCCTAAATATTATGTATGATGAAACCCCAAATATTATGTATGATGGAACCCCAAATATATTATGTATGATGGAACCTCATATATTATGTTTGATGGAACCCCAAATAGTATGTATAATGGAACTGTCACAGGTGACAGTGACATTTTTCTTAAGAATTAGTCACCATCTTCTACCTGGTTTATAGTTTGATGTATTAGTTATTGTTTATAGTTTGTTGTATTAGTGTTGTGAATTCCTTGCTTAGCTCGGTGTATTAGTGTTGTGAATTCCTTGCTTAGCTCGGTGTATTAGTGTTGTGATTTCCTTGCTTAGCTCGGCTTATTAGTGTTGTGAATTCCTTGCTTAGCTCGGTGTATTAGTGTTGTGAATTCCTTGCTTAGCTCGGTGTATTAGCGTTGTGAATTCCTTGCTTTGCTCGGTGTATTAGTGTTGTGATTTCCTTGCTTAGCTCGGTGTATTACTGTTGTTAATTCCTTGCTTAGCTCGGTGTATTAGTGTTGTGAATTCCTTGCTTAGCTCTGTGTATTAGTGTTGTGAATTCCTTGCTTAGCTCGGTGTATTAGTGTTGTGAATTCCTTGCTTAGCTCGGTGTATTAGTGTTGTGAATTCCTTGCTTAGCTCGGTGTATTAGTGTTGTGAATTCCTTGCTTAGCTCGGTGTATTAGTGTTGAGAATTCCTTGCTTAGCTCGGTGTATTAGTGTTGTGAATTCCTTGCTTAGCTCGGTGTATTAGTGTTGAGAATTCCTTGCTTAGCTCGGTGTATTAGTGTTGAGAATTCCTTGCTTAGCTCGGTGTATTAGTGTTGTGAATTCCTTGCTTAGCTCGGTGTATTAGTGTTGTGAATTCCTTGCTTAGCTCGGTGTATTAGTGTTGAGAATTCCTTGCTTAGCTCGGTGTATTACTGTTGTGAATTCCTTGCTTAGCTCGGTGTATTAGTGTTGTGAATTCCTTGCTTAGCTCGGTGTATTAGTGTTGTGAATTCCTTGCTTAGCTCGGTGTATTACTGTTGTTAATTCCTTGCTTAGCTCGGTGTATTAGTGTTGTGAATTCCTTGCTTAGCTCGGTGTATTAGTGTTGTGAATTCCTTGCTTAGCTCGGTGTATTAGTGTTGTGAATTCCTTGCTTAGCTCGGTGTATTAGTGTTGTGAATTCCTTGCTTAGCTCGGTGTATTAGCGTTGTGAATTCCTTGCTTAGCTCGGTGTATTAGTGTTGTGAATTCCTTGCTTAGCTCGGTGTATTAGTGTTGTGAATTCCTTGCTTAGCTCGGTGTATTAGTGTTGTGATTTCCTTGCTTAGCTCGGCTTATTAGTGTTGTGAATTCCTTGCTTAGCTCGGTGTATTAGTGTTGTGAATTCCTTGCTTAGCTCGGTGTATTAGCGTTGTGAATTCCTTGCTTTGCTCGGTGTATTAGTGTTGTGATTTCCTTGCTTAGCTCGGTGTATTACTGTTGTTAATTCCTTGCTTAGCTCGGTGTATTAGTGTTGTGAATTCCTTGCTTAGCTCAGTGTATTAGTGTTGTGAATTCCTTGCTTAGCTCGGTGTATTAGTGTTGTGAATTCCTTGCTTAGCTCGGTGTATTAGTGTTGTGAATTCCTTGCTTAGCTCGGTGTATTAGTGTTGTGAATTCCTTGCTTAGCTCGGTGTATTAGTGTTGAGAATTCCTTGCTTAGCTCGGTGTATTAGTGTTGTGAATTCCTTGCTTAGCTCGGTGTATTAGTGTTGAGAATTCCTTGCTTAGCTCGGTGTATTAGTGTTGAGAATTCCTTGCTTAGCTCGGTGTATTAGTGTTGTGAATTCCTTGCTTAGCTCGGTGTATTAGTGTTGTGAATTCCTTGCTTAGCTCGGTGTATTAGTGTTGAGAATTCCTTGCTTAGCTCGGTGTATTACTGTTGTGAATTCCTTGCTTAGCTCGGTGTATTAGTGTTGTGAATTCCTTGCTTAGCTCGGTGTATTAGTGTTGTGAATTCCTTGCTTAGCTCGGTGTATTACTGTTGTGAATTCCTTGCTTAGCTCGGTGTATTAGTGTTGTGAATTCCTTGCTTAGCTCGGTGTATTAGTGTTGTGAATTCCTTGCTTAGCTCGGTGTATTAGTGTTGTGAATTCCTTGCTTAGCTCGGTGTATTAGTGTTGTGAATTCCTTGCTTAGCTTGGTGTATTAGTGTTGTGAATTCCTTGCTTAGCTCGGTGTATTAGTGTTGTGAATTCCTTGCTTAGCTCGGTGTATTAGTGTTGTGAATTCCTTGCTTAGCTCGGTGTATTAGTGTTGTGAATTCCTTGCTTAGCTCGGTGTATTAGTGTTGTGAATTCCTTGCTTAGCTCGGTGTATTAGCGTTGTGAATTCCTTGCTTAGCTCGGTGTATTAGCGTTGTGAATTCCTTGCTTAGCTCGGTGTATTAGCGTTGTGAATTCCTTGTTTAGCTCGGTGTATTAGCGTTGTGAATTCCTTGCTTAGCTCGGTGTATTAGCGTTGTGAATTCCTTGCTTAGCTCGGTGTATTAGCGTTGTGAATTCCTTGCTTAGCTCGGTGTATTAGTGTTGTGAATTCCTTGCTTAGCTCGGTGTATTAGTGTTGTGAATTCCTTGCTTAGCTCGGTGTATTAGTGTTGTGAATTCCTTGCTTAGCTCGGTGTATTAGTGTTGTGAATTCCTTGCTTAGCTCGGTGTATTAGCGTTGTGAATTCCTTGCTTAGCTCGGTGTATTAGCGTTGTGAATTCCTTGCTTAGCTCGGTGTATTAGTGTTGTGAATTCCTTGCTTAGCTCGGTGTATTAGTGTTGTGAATTCCTTGCTTAGCTTCGGTGTATTAGTGTTGTGAATTCCTTGCTTAGCTCGGTGTATTAGTGTTGTGAATTCCTTGCTTAGCTTGGTGTATTAGTGTTGTGAATTCCTTGCTTAGCTCGGTGTATTAGTGTTGTGAATTCCTTGCTTAGCTCGGTGTATTAGTGTTGTGAATTCCTTGCTTAGCTCGGTGTATTAGTGTTGTGAATTCCTTGCTTAGCTCGGTGTATTAGTGTTGTTAATTCCTTGCTTAGCTCGGTGTATTAGTGTTGTGAATTCCTTGCTTAGCTCGGTGTATTAGCGTTGTGAATTCCTTGCTTAGCTCGGTGTATTAGCGTTGTGAATTCCTTGCTTAGCTCGGTGTATTAGCGTTGTGAATTCCTTGCTTAGCTCGGTGTATTAGCGTTGTGAATTCCTTGCTTAGCTCGGTGTATTAGTGTTGTGAATTCCTTGCTTAGCTCGGTGTATTAGTGTTGTGAATTCCTTGCTTAGCTCGGTGTATTAGTGTTGTGAATTCCTTGCTTAGCTCGGTGTATTAGCGTTGTGAATTCCTTGCTTAGCTCGGTGTATTAGCGTTGTGAATTCCTTGCTTAGCTCAGTGTATTAGCGTTGTGAATTCCTTGTTTAGCTCGGTGTATTAGTGTTGTGAATTCCTTGCTTAGCTCGGTGTATTAGTGTTGTGAATTCCTTGCTTAGCTCGGTGTATTAGTGTTGTGAATTCCTTGCTTAGCTCGGTGTATTAGCGTTGTGATTTCCTTGCTTAGCTCGGTGTATTAGTGTTGTGAATTCCTTGCTTAGCTCGGTGTATTAGTGTTGTGAATTCCTTGCTTAGCTCGGTGTATTAGTCTTGTGAATTCCTTGCTTAGCTCGGTGTATTAGTGTTGTGAATTCCTTGCTTAGCTCGGTGTATTAGTGTTGTGAATTCCTTGCTTAGCTCGGTGTATTAGTGTTGTGAATTCCTTGCTTAGCTCGGTGTATTAGTGTTGTGAATTCCTTGCTTAGCTCGGTGTATTAGTGTTGTGAATTCCTTGCTTAGCTTGGTGTATTAGTGTTGTGAATTCCTTGCTTAGCTCGGTGTATTAGTGTTGTGAATTCCTTGCTTAGCTTGGTGTATTAGTGTTGTGAATTCCTTGCTTAGCTCGGTGTATTAGTGTTGTGAATTCCTTGCTTAGCTCGGTGTATTAGTGTTGTGAATTCCTTGCTTAGCTCGGTGTATTAGTGTTGTGAATTCCTTGCTTAGCTCGGTGTATTAGTGTTGTTAATTTCCTTGCTTAGCTCGGTGTATTAGCGTTGTGAATTCCTTGCTTAGCTCGGTGTATTAGCGTTGTGAATTCCTTGCTTAGCTCGGTGTATTAGCGTTGTGAATTCCTTGTTTAGCTCGGTGTATTAGCGTTGTGAATTCCTTGCTTAGCTCGGTGTATTAGCGTTGTGAATTCCTTGCTTAGCTCGGTGTATTAGTGTTGTGAATTCCTTGCTTAGCTCGGTGTATTAGTGTTGTGAATTCCTTGCTTAGCTCGGTGTATTAGTGTTGTGAATTCCTTGCTTAGCTCTGTGTATTAGCGTTGTGAATTCCTTGCTTAGCTCGGTGTATTAGCGTTGTGAATTCCTTGCTTAGCTCGGTGTATTAGCGTTGTGAATTCCTTGTTTAGCTCGGTGTATTAGTGTTGTGAATTCCTTGCTTAGCTCGGTGTATTAGTGTTGTGAATTCCTTGCTTAGCTCGGTGTATTAGTGTTGTGAATTCCTTGCTTAGCTCGGTGTATTAGCGTTGTGATTTCCTTGCTTAGCTCGGTGTATTAGTGTTGTGAATTCCTTGCTTAGCTCGGTGTATTAGTGTTGTGAATTCCTTGCTTAGCTCGGTGTATTAGTCTTGTGAATTCCTTGCTTAGCTCGGTGTATTAGTGTTGTGAATTCCTTGCTTAGCTCGGTGTATTAGTGTTGTGAATTCCTTGCTTAGCTCGGTGTATTAGTGTTGTGAATTCCTTGCTTAGCTCGGTGTATTAGTGTTGTGATTTCCTTGCTTAGCTCGGTGTATTAGTGTTGTGAATTCCTTGCTTAGCTCGGTGTATTAGTGTTGTGAATTCCTTGCTTAGCTCGGTGTATTAGTGTTGTGAATTCCTTGCTTAGCTCGGTGTATTAGTGTTGTGAATTCCTTGTTTAGCTCGGTGTTTTAGTGTTGTGAATTCCTTGCTTAGCTCGGTGTATTAGTGTTGAGAATTCCTTGCTTAGCTCGGTGTATTAGTGTTGTGAATTCCTTGCTTAGCTCGGTGTATTAGTGTTGTGAATTCCTTGCTTAGCTCGGTGTATTAGCGTTGTGATTTCCTTGCTTAGCTCGGTGTATTAGTGTTGTGAATTCCTTGCTTAGCTCGGTGTATTAGTGTTGTGAATTCCTTGCTTAGCTCGGTGTATTAGTGTTGTGAATTTGTTGCTTAGCTCGGTGTA
Organism: Dendropsophus ebraccatus; assembly: GCF_027789765.1. Taxonomy (NCBI): domain Eukaryota; kingdom Metazoa; phylum Chordata; class Amphibia; order Anura; family Hylidae; genus Dendropsophus; species Dendropsophus ebraccatus. Next base: position 1,198,555 of record NC_091454.1, on the reverse strand, counting down.
TTAGTGTTGTGATTTCCTTGCTTAGCTCGGTGTATTAGTGTTGTGAATTCCTTGCTTAGCTCGGTGTATTAGTGTTGTGAATTCCTTGCTTAGCTCGGTGTATTAGCGTTGTGAATTCCTTGCTTAGCTCGGTGTATTAGTGTTGTGAATTCCTTGCTTAGCTCGGTGTATTAGTGTTGTGAATTCCTTGCTTAGCTCGGTGTATTAGTGTTGTGATTTCCTTGCTTAGCTCGGTGTATTACTGTTGTGAATTCCTTGCTTAGCTCGGTGTATTAGTGTTGTGAATTCCTTGCTTAGCTCGGTGTATTAGTGTTGTGAATTCCTTGCTTAGCTCGGTGTATTAGTGTTGTGAATTCCTTGCTTAGCTCGGTGTATTAGTGTTGTGATTTCCTTGCTTAGCTCGGTGTATTAGTGTTGTGAATTCCTTGCTTAGCTCGGTGTATTAGTGTTGTGAATTCCTTGCTTAGCTCGGTGTATTAGTGTTGTGAATTTCTTGCTTAGCTCGGTGTATTAGTGTTGTGAATTCCTTGCTTAGCTCGGTGTATTAGTGTTGTGAATTCTTTGCTTAGCTCGGTGTATTAGTGTTGTGAATTCCTTGCTTAGCTCGGTGTATTAGTGTTGTGAATTCCTTGCTTAGCTCGGTGTATTAGTGTTGTGAATTTCTTGCTTAGCTCGGTGTATTAGTGTTGTGAATTCCTTGCTTAGCTCGGTGTATTAGTGTTGTGAATTCCTTGCTTAGCTCGGTGTATTAGTGTTGTGAATTTCTTGCTTAGCTCGGTGTATTAGTGTTGTGAATTCCTTGCTTAGCTCGGTGTATTAGTGTTGTGAATTTCTTGCTTAGCTCGGTGTATTAGTGTTGTGAATTCCTTGCTTAGCTCGGTGTATTAGTGTTGTGAATTTGTTGCTTAGCTCAGTGTATTAGTGTTGTGAATTCCTTGCTTAGCTCGGTGTATTAGTGTTGTGAATTCCTTGCTTAGCTCGGTGTATTAGTGTTGTGAATTTCTTGCTTAGCTCGGTGTATTAGTGTTGTGAATTCCGTGCTTAGCTCGGTGTATTAGTGTTGTGAATTTCTTGCTTAGCTCGGTGTATTAGCGTTGTGAATTCCTTGCTTAGCTCGGTGTATTAGCGTTGTGAATTCCTTGCTTAGCTCGGTGTATTAGCGTTGTGAATTCCTTGCTTAGCTCGGTGTATTAGCGTTGTGAATTCCTTGCTTAGCTCGGTGTATTAGTGTTGTGAATTCCTTGCTTAGCTTGGTGTATTAGTGTTGTGAATTTCTTGCTTAGCTCGGTGTATTAGTGTTGTGAATTCCTTGCTTAGCTCGGTGTATTAGTGTTGTGAATTCCTTGTTTAGCTCGGTGTATTAGTGTTGTGAATTTCTTGCTTAGCTCGGTGTATTAGTGTTGTGAATTCCTTGCTTAGCTCGGTGTATTAGTGTTGTGAATTTCTTGCTTAGCTCGGTGTATTAGTGTTGTGAATTCCTTGCTTAGCTCGGTGTATTAGTGTTGTGAATTCCTTGCTTAGCTCGGTGTATTAGTGTTGTGAATTCCGTGCTTAGCTCGGTGTATTAGTGTTGTGAATTCCTTGCTTAGCTCGGTGTATTAGTGTTGTGAATTTGTTGCTTAGCTCGGTGTATTAGCGTTGCAGATTGTGATACTGATCAGTGACTTTTATCACCTCTGCATTTTATCACCCTCTGGAATCCAGAGCTGGAACCTTCTTCCCTCTCCGCAGGGGGTAACTCTAGCAAGGCATATGCCCCTGCCCTGCTAACTGACACCACAGGAAATGGGGGCAGGGTAGAATAGAGTGTGTGGGGGTCTTTGTCTCTGGGGTAGAGGTAGTTTTTTGGCTGAACATGAGGAGAGTAAGCTGTGGCGCTCTTCTCAACATGTTGCTGTGTATCTGATATGTGAAGACTCCATTACATTGGAATAAAGGACCCCAAATATACTATGTATGATGGAACCTCAAATATTATGTATGATGGAACCCCAAATATATTATGTATAATAGAACCCCAAATATATTATGTATGATGGAACCCCAAAAATTATGTATGATGGAACCTTACATAATATTTGGGGTTCCATCATACATAATATATTTAAGGTTCCATCATACATAATTTTTGGGGTTCCATCATACATAATATATTTGGGGTTCTATTATACATAATATATTTGGGGTTCCATCATACATAATATTTGGGGTTCCATCATACATAATATATTTATGATGGAACCCCAAATATATTATGTATGATGGAACCCCCAAAATTATGTATGATGGAGCCCCAAATATTTTATGCATGATGGAACTCCAAATATTATGTATGATGGAACCCCAAATATATTATATATAATATGTGTGATGGAACCCCAAATATTATGTATGATGGGACCCCAAATATGTATGATGGAACCCAAAATATATTATATACGATGGAAACCCCCAAGTATATTATGTATGATGGAACCCCAAATATATTATGTATGATGGATCCCCCAAATATTATGTATGATGGAACCCCAAATATAATATGTGTGATGGAACCCCAAATATTATGTATGACGGGGGTTTCCATCGTATATAATATATTTTGGGTTCCATCATACATAATATTTGGGGTTCCATCACACATTATATTTGGGGTTCCATCATACATAATATTTGGGGGATCCATCATACATAATATATTTGGGGTTCCATCATACATAATATTTGGGGTTCCATCATACATAATATATTTAGGGTTCCATCATAAATAATATATTTGGGGTTCCATCATACATAATATTTGGGGGATCCATCATACATAATATATTTGAGGTTCCATCATACATAATATTTGGGGTTACATCATACATAATATATTTAGGGTTCCATCATAAATAATATATTTGGGGTTCCATCATACATATTATATTTGGGGTTCCATCATACATAATATTTGGAGGATCCATCATACATAATATACTTGGGGGTTTCCATCGTATATAATATATTTTGGGTTCCAAGTATATTATGTATGATGGATCCTCCAAATATTATGTATGAAGGAACCACAAATATTATGTATGATGGAACCCCAAATATATTATGCATGATGGAACCCCAAATATATTATGTATGATAAAACCCAAAAAATATTATGTATGATGGAACCCCAAATATATTATGTATGATGGAACCCCAAATATATTATGTATGTTGGAACCCCAAACATATTATGTATGATGGAACCCCAAATATATTATGTATGATGGAACCCCAAATATATTATGTATGATGGAACCCCAAATATATTATGTATGTTGGAACCCCAAATATATTATGTATGACGGAACTCCAAATATATTATGTATGATGGAACCCCAAAATATATTATTTATGACTGAACCCCAAGTTTTATGTATGATGGAACCCCAAATATATTATGCATGATGGAACCCCAAATATTATGTATGATGGAACCCCAAATATATTATGCATGATGGAACCCCACATATGTATGATGGAACCCCAAATATATTATGTATGATTGATCACCCCAAAACTATGTATGATGGAACCCCAAATATATTATGTATGACGGAACCCGGAATATTATGTATGATGGAATCCCAAATATTATGTACGATGGAACCCCAAATATATTATATACGATGGAACTCCAAATATAATGTACGATGGAACCCCAAATATATTATGTATAATGGAACCCCAAAAATTATGTATGATGGAGCCCCAAATATTTTATGTATGATGGAACCCCAACTATATTATTTATGAAAATATAAATTAGTGAAATTGAAAAAAAAAATGGTCAATATAGTAACGTTTGGGGGTTCCTGTGTCTACGTAATGCACCAAACGGTAACAGCGACATGACCATTATTCTATAGGACAGAGACATACACTATACGGTACAGGTGATACCATTATTCTATAGGACACAGCCATATGTATATACAGTACAGGTGACATGATACCATTATTCTATAGGACACAGCCATATGTATATACGGTACAGGTGACATGGTACCATTATTCTATAGGACACAGCCATATGTATATACAGTACAGGTGATACCATTATTCTATAGGACACAGCCATATGTATATACAGTACAGGTGACATGATACCATTATTCTATAGGACACAGCCATATGTATATACGGTACAGGTGACATGGTACCATTATTCTATAGGACACAGCCATATGTATATACAGTACAGGTGATATACCATTATTCTATAGGACACAGCCATATGTATATACAGTACAGGTGATACCATTATTCTATAGGACACAGCCATATGTATATACGGTACAGGTGATATACCATTATTCTATAGGACACAGCCATATGTATATACAGTACAGGTGATACCATTATTCTATAGGACACAGCCATATGTATATACAGTACAGGTGATACCATTATTCTATAGGACACAGCCATATGTATATACGGTACAGGTGATATACCATTATTCTATAGGACACAGCCATATGTATATACGGTACAGGTGATATACCATTATTCTATAGGACACAGCCATATGTATATACGGTACAGGTGATATGGTACCATTATTCTATAGGACACAGCCATATGTATATACGGTACAGGTGATACCATTATTCTATAGGACACAGCCATATGTATATACGGTACAGGTGACATGGTACCATTATTCTATAGGACACAGCCATATGTATATACAGTACAGGTGATATACCATTATTCTATAGGACACAGCCATATGTATATACGGTACAGGTGACATGGTACCATTATTCTATAGGACACAGCCATATGTATATACAGTACAGGGGACATGATACCATTATTCTATAGGACACAGCCATATGTATATACGGTACAGGTGATATACCATTATTCTATAGGACACAGCCATATGTATATACGGTACAGGTGATATACCATTATTCTATAGGACACAGCCATATGTATATACAGTACAGGTGACATGGTACCATTATTCTATAGGACACAGCCATATGTATATACAGTACAGGTGACATGGTACCATTATTCTATAGGACACAGCCATATGTATATACAGTACATGTGATATACCATTATTCTATAGGACACAGCCATATGTATATACAGTACAGGTGGTACCATTATTCTATAGGACACAGCCATATGTATATACAGTACAGTGACATGGTACCATTATTCTATAGGACACAGCCATATGTATATACGGTACAGGTGACATGGTACCATTATTCTATAGGACACAGCCATATGTATATACAGTACAGGTGACATGGTACCATTATTCTATAGGACACAGCCATATATATATACAGTACAGGTGACATGATACCATTATTCTATAGGACACAGCCATATGTATATACGGTACAGGTGATACCATTATTCTATAGGACACAGCCATATGTATATACGGTACAGGTGACATGATACCATTATTCTATAGGACACAGCCATATGTATATACAGTACAGGTGATATACCATTATTCTATAGGACACAGCCATATATATATACGGTACAGGTGACATGATACCATTATTCTATAGGACACAGCCATATGTATATACAGTACAGGTGATATACCATTATTCTATAGGACACAGCCATATGTATATACAGTACAGGTGACATGGTACCATTATTCTATAGGACACAGCCATATGTATATACGGTACAGGTGATATACCATTATTCTATAGGACACAGCCATATGTATATACAGTACAGGTGACATGATACCATTATTCTATAGGACACAGCCATATGTATATACAGTACAGGTGATATACCATTATTCTATAGGACACAGCCATATGTATATACAGTACAGGTGATATACCATTATTCTATAGGACACAGCCACATGTATATACAGTACAGGTGACATGGTACCATTATTCTATAGGACACAGCCATATGTATATACGGTATAGGTGACATGGTACCATTATTCTATAGGACACAGCCATATGTATATACAGTACAGGTGACATGGTACCATTATTCTATAGGACACAGCCATATGTATATACAGTACAGGTGACATGGTACCATTATTCTATAGGACACAGCCATATGTATATACAGTACAGGTGATATACCATTATTCTATAGGACACAGCCATATGTATATACGGTACAGGTGACATGATACCATTATTCTATAGGACACAGCCATATGTATATACAGTACAGGTGACATGGTACCATTATTCTATAGGACACAGCCATATGTATATACAGTACAGGTGATATACCATTATTCTATAGGACACAGCCATATGTATATACAGTACAGGTGACATGGTACCATTATTCTATAGGACACAGCCATATACACTATACAGTACAGGTGATATACCATTATTCTATAGGACACAGCCATATGTATATACAGTACAGGTGATACCATTATTCTATAGGACACAGCTATATGTATATACAGTACAGGTGATATACCATTATTCTATAGGACACAGCCACATGTATATACAGTACAGGTGACATGGTACCATTATTCTATAGGACACAGCCATATGTATATACAGTACAGGTGATATACCATTATTCTATAGGACACAGCCATATGTATATACAGTACAGGTGACATGATACCATTATTCTATAGGACACAGCCATATGTATATACAGTACAGGTGATATACCATTATTCTATAGGACACAGCCACATGTATATACAGTACAGGTGACATGGTACCATTATTCTATAGGACACAGCCATATGTATATACGGTACAGGTGATATGATACCATTATTCTATAGGACACAGCCATATGTATATACGGTACAGGTGATATACCATTATTCTATAGGACACAGCCATATGTATATACAGTACAGGTGACATGGTACCATTATTCTATAGGACACAGCCATATACACTATACAGTACAGGTGACATGGTACCATTATTCTATAGGACACAGCCATATACACTATACAGTACAGGTGACATGGTACCATTATTCTATAGGACACAGCCATATGTATATACGGTACAGGTGACATGGTACCATTATTCTATAGGACACAGCCATATGTATATACAGTACAGGTGATATACCATTATTCTATTGGACACAGCCATATGTATATACAGTACAGGTGATATACCATTATTCTATAGGACACAGCCATATGTATATACGGTACAGGTGACATGGTACCATTATTCTATAGGACACAGCCATATGTATATACAGTACAGGTGATATACCATTATTCTATAGGACACAGCCATATGTATATACAGTACAGGTGACATGGTACCATTATTCTATAGGACACAGCCATATGTATATACAGTACAGGTGATACCATTATTCTATAGGACACAGCCATATGTATATACGGTACAGGTGACATGGTACCATTATTCTATAGGACACAGCCATATGTATATACGGTACAGGTGATATGGTACCATTATTCTATAGGACACAGCCATATGTATATACAGTACAGGTTATATACCATTATTCTATAGGACAGAGACATACACTATACGGTACAGGTGATATACCATTATTCTATAGGACACAGCCATATGTATATACAGTACAGGTGACATGATACCATTATTCTATAGGACACAGCCATATGTATATACGGTACAGGTGATATACCATTATTCTATAGGACACAGCCATATGTATATACAGTACAGGTGACATGGTACCATTATTCTATAGGACACAGCCATATACACTATACGGTACAGGTGACATGGTACCATTATTCTATAGGACACAGCCATATGTATATACAGTACAGGTGATATACCATTATTCTATAGGACACAGCCATATGTATATACAGTACAGGTGATATACCATTATTCTATAGGACAGAGACATACACTATACGGTACAGGTGACATGATACCATTATTCTATAGGACACAGCCATATGTATATACAGTACAGGTGACATGGTACCATTATTCTATAGGACACAGCCATATACACTATACGGTACAGGTGACATGGTACCATTATTCTATAGGACACAGCCATATGTATATACGGTACAGGTGATACCATTATTCTATAGGACACAGCCATATGTATATACAGTACAGGTGATATACCATTATTCTATAGGACAGAGACATACACTATACGGTACAGGTGATACCATTATTCTATAGGACACAGCCATATGTATATACAGTACAGGTGATATACCATTATTCTATAGGACACAGCCATATGTATATACGGTACAGGTGATATACCATTATTCTATAGGACACAGCCATATGTATATACGGTACAGGTGACATGGTACCATTATTCTATAGGACACAGCCATATACACTATACGGTACAGGTGATACCATTATTCTATAGGACACAGCCATATGTATATAAGGTACAGGTGACATGGTACCATTATTCTATAGGACACAGCCATATGTATATACAGTACAGGTGATATGGTACCATTATTCTATAGGACACAGCCATATATATATACAGTACAGGTGATATGGTACCATTATTCTATAGGACAGAGCCATATGTATATACGGTACAGGTGACATGATACCATTATTCTATAGGACACAGCCATATGTATATACGGTACAGGTGACATGATACCATTATTCTATAGGACACAGCCATATGTATATACAGTACAGGTGACATGGTACAATTATTCTATAGGACACAGCCATATGTATATACAGTACAGGTGATATACCATTATTCTATAGGACACAGCCATATGTATATACAGTACAGGTGACATGATACCATTATTCTATAGGACACAGCCATATGTATATACAGTACAGGTGACATGATACCATTATTCTATAGGACACAGCCATATGTATATACAGTACAGGTGACATGATACCATTATTCTATAGGACACAGCCATATGTATATACAGTACAGGTGACATGATACCATTATTCTATAGGACACAGCCATATGTATATACGGTACAGGTGATACCATTATTCTATAGGACACAGCCATATGTATATACGGTACAGGTGACATGGTACCATTATTCTATAGGACACAGCCATATGTATATACGGTACAGGTGACATGGTACCATTATTCTATAGGACACAGCCATATGTATATACAGTACAGGTGACATGGTACCATTATTCTATAGGACACAGCCATATACACTATACGGTACAGGTAACATGGTACCATTATTCTATAGGACACAGCCATATGTATATACGGTACAGGTGATATACCATTATTCTATAGGACACAGCCATATGTATATACAGTACAGGTGACATGATACCATTATTCTATAGGACACAGCCATATGTATATACAGTACAGGTGACATGATACCATTATTCTATAGGACACAGCCATATGTATATACAGTACAGGTGACATGATACCATTATTCTATAGGACACAGCCATATGTATATACGGTACAGGTGATACCATTATTCTATAGGACACAGCCATATGTATATACGGTACAGGTGACATGGTACCATTATTCTATAGGACACAGCCATATGTATATACGGTACAGGTGACATGGTACCATTATTCTATAGGACACAGCCATATGTATATACGGTACAGGTGACATGGTACCATTATTCTATAGGACACAGCCATATGTATATACGGTACAGGTGACATGGTACCATTATTCTATAGGACACAGCCATATGTATATACAGTACAGGTGATATACCATTATTCTATAGGACACAGCCATATGTATATACAGGACAGGTGACATGATACCATTATTCTATAGGACACAGCCATATGTATATACAGTACAGGTGATATACCATTATTCTATAGGACACAGCCATATGAATATACAGTACAGGTGACATGGTACCATTATTCTATAGGACACAGCCATATGTATATACGGTACAGGTGATATACCATTATTCTATAGGACACAGCCATATGTATATACAGTACAGGTGATATACCATTATTCTATAGGACACAGCCATATGTATATACGGTACAGGTGACATGATACCATTATTCTATAGGACACAGCCATATGTATATACGGTACAGGTGACATGGTACCATTATTCTATAGGACACAGCCATATGTATATACGGTACAGGTGACATGGTACCATTATTCTATAGGACACAGCCATATGTATATACGGTACAGGTGATACCATTATTCTATAGGACACAGCCATATGTATATACAGTACAGGTGACATGGTACCATTATTCTATAGGACACAGCCATATGTATATACAGTACAGGTGACATGGTACCATTATTCTATAGGACACAGCCATATGTATACGGTACAGGTGATATACCATTATTCTATAGGACACAGCCATATGTATATACGGTACAGGTGATATACCATTATTCTATAGGACACAGCCATATGTATATACGGTACAGGTGACATGGTACCATTATTCTATAGGATACAGCCATATGTATATACGGTACAGGTGATACCATTATTCTATAGGACACAGCCATATGTATATACAGTACAGTGACATGGTACCATTATTCTATAGGACACAGCCATATGTATATACGGTACAGGTGACATGGTACCATTATTCTATAGGACACAGCCATATGTATATACGGTACAGGTGACATGGTACCATTATTCTATAGGACACAGCCATATGTATATACGGTACAGGTGACATGGTACCATTATTCTATAGGACACAGCCATATGTATATACGGTACAGGTGACATGGTACCATTATTCTATAGGACACAGCCATATGTATATATACAGTACAGGTGATATACCATTATTCTATAGGACACAGCCATATGTATATACGGTACAGGTGACATGATACCATTATTCTATAGGACACAGCCATATACACTATACGGTACAGGTGATATACCATTATTCTATAGGACACAGCCATATGTATATACAGTACAGGTGACATGGTACCATTATTCTATAGGACACAGCCATATGTATATACGGTACAGGTGACATGGTACCATTATTCTATAGGACACAGCCATATGTATATATACAGTACAGGTGATATACCATTATTCTATAGGACACAGCCATATGTATATACGGTACAGGTGACATGATACCATTATTCTATAGGACACAGCCATATACACTATACGGTACAGGTGATATACCATTATTCTATAGGACACAGCCATATGTATATACGGTACAGGTGATATACCATTATTCTATAGGACACAGCCATATGTATATACAGTACAGGTGATACCATTATTCTATAGGACACAGCCATATATATATACAGTACAGGTGACATGGTACCTTTATTCTATAGGACACAGCCATATGTATATACGGTACAGGTGACATGGTACCATTATTCTATAGGACACAGCCATATGTATATACGGTACAGGTGATATGGTACCATTATTCTATAGGACACAGCCATATGTATGTACGGTACAGGTGACATGGTACCATTATTCTATAGGACACAGCCATATGTATATACAGTACAGGTGACATGATACCATTATTCTATAGGACACAGCCATATGTATATACAGTACAGGTGACATGATACCATTATTCTATAGGACACAGCCATATGTATATACAGTACAGGTGATATACCATTATTCTATAGGACACAGCCATATGTATATACGGTACAGGTGACATGGTACCATTATTCTATAGGACACAGCCATATGTATATACAGTACAGGTGACATGGTACCATTATTTTATAGGACACAGCCATATGTATATACAGTACAGGTGACATGGTACCATTATTCTATAGGACACAGCCATATGTATATACGGTACAGGTGACATGGTACCATTATTCTATAGGACACAGACATATGTATATACGGTACAGGTGACATGGTACCATTATTCTATAGGACACAGCCATATACACTATACAGTACAGGTGATATACCATTATTCTATAGGACACAGCTATATGTATATACGGTATAGGTGATACCATTATTCTATAGGACACAGACATATGTATATACAGTACAGGTGACATGGTACCATTATTCTATAGGACACAGCCATATACACTATACAGTACAGGTGATATACCATTATTCTATAGGACACAGCCATATGTATATACGGTACAGGTGACATGGTACCATTATTCTATAGGACACAGCCATATGTATATACGGTACAGGTGACATGATACCATTATTCTATAGGACACAGCCATATGTATATACAGTACAGGGGACATGGTACCATTATTCTATAGGACACAGCCATATGTATATACGGTACAGGTGATATACCATTATTCTATAGGACACAGCCATATGTATATACGGTACAGGTGACATGGTACCATTATTCTATAGGACACAGCCATATGTATATACAGTACAGGTGACATGGTACTATTATTCTATAGGACACAGCCATATGTATATACGGTACAGGTGACAAGATACCATTATTCTATAGGACACAGATATATGTATATACGGTACAGGTGACATGGTACCATTATTCTATAGGACACAGCCATATGTATATACGGTACAGGTGATATACCATTATTCTATAGGACACAGCCATATGTATATACGGTACAGGTGATATGATACCATTATTCTATAGGACACAGCCATATGTATATACAGTACAGGTGATACCATTATTCTATAGGACACAGCCATATGTATATACAGTACAGGTGACATGATACCATTATTCTATAGGACACAGCCATATGTATATACAGTACAGGTGACATGGTTCCATTATTCTATAGGACACAGCCATATGTATATACAGTACAGGTGACATGATACCATTATTCTATAGGACACAGCCATATGTATATACAGTACAGGTGATACCATTATTCTATAGGACACAGCCATATGTATATACGGTACAGGTGACATGGTACCATTATTCTATAGGACACAGCCATATGTATATACAGTACAGGTGATACCATTATTCTATAGGACACAGCCATATGTATATACGGTACAGGTGACATGGTACCATTATTCTATAGGACACAGCCATATGTATATACGGTACAGGTGATATACCATTATTCTATAGGACACAGCCATATGTATATACGGTACAGGTGATACCATTATTCTATAGGACACAGCCATATGTATATACAGTACAGGTGATACCATTATTCTATAGGACACAGCCATATGTATATACAGTACAGGTGACATGATACCATTATTCTATAGGACACAGCCATATGTATATACGGTACAGGTGACATGATACCATTATTCTATAGGACACAGCCATATACACTATACGGTACAGGTGACATGGTACCATTAATCTATAGGACACAGCCATATGTATATACAGTACAGGTGACATGGTACCATTATTCTATAGGACACAGCCATATGTATATACGGTACAGGTGACATGGTACCATTATTCTATAGGACACAGCCATATGTATATACAGTACAGGTGATACCATTATTCTATAGGACACAGCCATATGTATATACGGTACAGGTGACATGGTACCATTATTCTATAGGACACAGCCATATGTATATACGGTACAGGTGACATGGTACCATTATTCTATAGGACACAGCCATATGTATATACAGTACAGGTGATACCATTATTCTATAGGACACAGCCATATGTATATACGGTACAGGTGACATGGTACCATTATTCTATAGGACACAGCCATATGTATATACGGTACAGGTGACATGGTACCATTATTCTATAGGACACAGCCATATGTATATACGGTACAGGTGACATGATACCATTATTCTATAGGACACAGCCATATGTATATACGGTACAGGTGACATGGTACCATTATTCTATAGGACACAGCCATATGTATATACGGTACAGGTGATACCATTATTCTATAGGACACAGCCATATGTATATACGGTACAGGTGACATGGTACCATTATTCTATAGGACACAGCCATATGTATATACAGTACAGGTGACATGGTACAATTATTCTATAGGACACAGCCATATGTATATACGGTACAGGTGATATACCATTATTCTATAGGACACAGCCATATGTATATACGGTACAGGTGACATGGTACCATTATTCTATAGGACACAGCCATATGAATATATACAGTACAGGTGACATGGTACTATTATTCTATAGGACACAGCCATATACACTATACGGTACAGGTGACATGGTACCATTATTCTATAGGACACAGCCATATACACTATACGGTACAGGTGATATGATACCATTATTCTATAGGACACAGCCATATGTATATACGGTACAGGTGATACCATTATTCTATAGGACACAGCAATATGTATATACAGTACAGGGGACATGGTACCATTATTCTATAGGACACAGCCATATGTATATACGGTACAGGTGACATGGTACCATTATTCTATAGGACACAGCCATATGTATATACAGTACAGGTGACATGGTACCATTATTCTATAGGACACAGCCATATGTATATACGGTACAGGTGATATACCATTATTCTATAGGACACAGCCATATGTATATACGGTACAGGGGACATGGTACCATTATTCTATAGGACACAGCCATATGTATATACAGTACAGGTGACATGGTACCATTATTCTATAGGACACAGCCATATGTATATACGGTACAGGTGACATGGTACCATTATTCTATAGGACACAGCCATATATATATACAGTACAGGTGACATGATACCATTATTCTATAGGACACAGCCATATGTATATACAGTACAGGTGATATACCATTATTCTATAGGACACAGCCATATGTATATACAGTACAGGTGATACCATTATTCTATAGGACACAGCCATATGTATATACAGTACAGGTGACATGGTACCATTATTCTATAGGACACAGCCATATGTATATACGGTACAGGTGATACCATTATTCTATAGGACACAGCCATATGTATATATACGGTACAGGTGACATGGTACCATTATTCTATAGGACACAGCCATATGTATATACGGTACAGGTGATATACCATTATTCTATAGGACACAGCCATATGTATATACAGTACAGGTGATATACCATTATTCTATAGGACACAGCCATATGTATATACGGTACAGGTGACATGGTACCATTATTCTATAGGACACAGCCATATGTATATACAGTACAGGTGACATGATACCATTATTCTATAGGACACAGCCATATGTATATACAGTACAGGTGACATGATACCATTATTCTATAGGACACAGCCATATGTATATACAGTACAGGTGATATACCATTATTCTATAGGACACAGCCATATGTATATACGGTACAGGTGATACCATTATTCTATAGGACACAGCCATATGTATATATACAGTACAGGTGACATGGTACCATTATTCTATAGGACACAGCCATATACACTATACAGTACAGGTGACATGGTACCATTATTCTATAGGACACAGCCATATGTATATACAGTACAGGTGACATGGTACCATTATTCTATAGGACACAGCCATATGTATATACAGTACAGGTGATATACCATTATTCTATAGGACACAGCCATATGTATATACAGTACAGGTGACATGATACCATTATTCTATAGGACACAGCCATATGTATATACAGTACAGGTGACATGATGCCATTATTCTATAGGACACAGCCATATGTATATACAGTACAGGTGATATACCATTATTCTATAGGACACAGCCATATGTATATACAGTACAGGTGACATGGTACCATTATTCTATAGGACACAGCCATATGTATATACAGTACAGGTGACATGGTACCATTATTCTATAAGACACAGCCATATGTATATACAGTACAGGTGACATGGTACCATTATTCTATAGGACACAGCCATATGTATATACAGTACAGGTGATATACCATTATTCTATAGGACACAGCCATATGTATATACAGTACAGGTGATATGATACCATTATTCTATAGGACACAGCCATATGTATATACGGTACAGGTGACATGATACCATTATTCTATAGGACACAGCCATATGTATATACGGTACAGGTGACATGGTACCATTTTTCTATAGGACACAGCCATATGTATATACGGTACAGGTGACATGATACCATTATTCTATAGGACACAGCCATATGTATATACGGTACAGGTGACATGGTACCATTATTCTATAGGACACAGCCATATGTATATACGGTACAGGTGATACCATTATTCTATAGGACACAGCCATATGTATATACAGTACAGGTGATATACCATTATTCTATAGGACACAGCCATATGTATATACAGTACAGGTGACATGGTACCATTATTCTATAGGACACAGCCATATGTATATACGGTACAGGTGACATGGTACCATTATTCTATAGGACACAGCCATATGTATATACGGTACAGGTGATATACCATTATTCTATAGGACAGAGACATACACTATACGGTACAGGTGATATACCATTATTCTATAGGACACAGCCATATGTATATACAGTACAGGTGACATGATACCATTATTCTATAGGACACAGCCATATGTATATACAGTACAGGTGACATGATACCATTATTCTATAGGACACAGCCATATGTATATACAGTACAGGTGACATGATACCATTATTCTATAGGACACAGCCATATGTATATACGGTACAGGTGATACCATTATTCTATAGGACACAGCCATATGTATATACGGTACAGGTGACATGGTACCATTATTCTATAGGACACAGCCATATGTATATACGGTACAGGTGACATGGTACCATTATTCTATAGGACACAGCCATATGTATATACGGTACAGGTGACATGGTACCATTATTCTATAGGACACAGCCATATGTATATATACGGTACAGGTGACATGGTACCATTATTCTATAGGACACAGCCATATGTATATACAGTACAGGTGATATACCATTATTCTATAGGACACAGCCATATGTATATACAGTACAGGTGACATGGTACCATTATTCTATAGGACACAGCCATATGTATATACAGTACAGGTGACATGGTACCATTATTCTATAGGACACAGCCATATGTATATAAGGTACAGGTGACATGGTACCATTATTCTATAGGACACAGCCATATGTATATACGGTACAGGTGATATACCATTATTCTATAGGACACAGCCATATGTATATACGGTACAGGTGATATACCATTATTCTATAGGACACAGCCATATGTATATACAGTACAGGTGATATACCATTATTCTATAGGACACAGCCATATGTATATACAGTACAGGTGACATGGTACCATTATTCTATAGGACACAGCCATATGTATATACAGTACAGGTGATACCATTATTCTATAGGACACAGCCATATACACTATACGGTACAGGTGACATGGTACCATTATTCTATAGGACACAGCCATATGTATATACAGTACAGGTGACATGATACCATTATTCTATAGGACACAGCCATATGTATATACGGTACAGGTGACATGGTACCATTATTCTATAGGACACAGCCATATGTATATACAGTACAGGTGACATGGTACCATTATTCTATAGGACACAGCCATATACACTATACGGTACAGGTGACATGGTACCATTATTCTATAGGACACAGCCATATGTATATACAGTACAGGTGACATGATACCATTATTCTATAGGACACAGCCATATGTATATACAGTACAGGTGATATACCATTATTCTATAGGACACAGCCATATGTATATACAGTACAGGTGATATACCATTATTCTATAGGACACAGCCATATGTATATACGGTACAGGTGACATGGTACCATTATTCTATAGGACACAGCCATATGTATATACGGTACAGGTGACATGGTACCATTATTCTATAGGACACAGCCATATGTATATACAGTACAGGTGATATACCATTATTCTATAGGACACAGCCATATACACTATACGGTACAGGTGATACCATTATTCTATAGGACACAGCCATATGTATATACAGTACAGGTGACATGATACCATTATTCTATAGGACACAGCCATATGTATATACAGTACAGGTGATATACCATTATTCTATAGGACACAGCCATATGTATATACAGTACAGGTGACATGATACCATTATTCTATAGGACACAGCCATATGTATATACAGTACAGGTGATATACCATTATTCTATAGGACACAGCCATATGTATATACAGGACAGGTGACATGATACCATTATTCTATAGGACACAGCCATATGTATATACAGTACAGGTGATATACCATTATTCTATAGGACACAGCCATATGAATATACAGTACAGGTGACATGGTACCATTATTCTATAGGACACAGCCATATGTATATACAGTACAGGTGATATACCATTATTCTATAGGACACAGCCATATGTATATACGGTACAGGTGACATGGTACCATTATTCTATAGGACACAGCCATATGTATATACAGTACAGGTGACATGGTACCATTATTCTATAGGACACAGCCATATGTATATACGGTACAGGTGATATACCATTATTCTATAGGACACAGCCATATGTATATACAGTACAGGTGATATACCATTATTCTATAGGACACAGCCATATGTATATACGGTACAGGTGACATGATACCATTATTCTATAGGACACAGCCATATGTATATACGGTACAGGTGACATGGTACCATTATTCTATAGGACACAGCCATATGTATATACGGTACAGGTGACATGGTACCATTATTCTATAGGACACAGCCATATGTATATACGGTACAGGTGATACCATTATTCTATAGGACACAGCCATATGTATATACAGTACAGGTGACATGGTACCATTATTCTATAGGACACAGCCATATGTATATACAGTACAGGTGACATGATACCATTATTCTATAGGACACAGCCATATGTATATACGGTACAGGTGATATACCATTATTCTATAGGACACAGCCATATGTATATACGGTACAGGTGATATACCATTATTCTATAGGACACAGCCATATGTATATACGGTACAGGTGACATGGTACCATTATTCTATAGGATACAGCCATATGTATATACGGTACAGGTGATACCATTATTCTATAGGACACAGCCATATGTATATACAGTACAGTGACATGGTACCATTATTCTATAGGACACAGCCATATGTATATACGGTACAGGTGACATGGTACCATTATTCTATAGGACACAGCCATATGTATATACGGTACAGGTGATATTGTACCATTATTCTATAGGACACAGCCATATGTATATACGGTACAGGTGACATGGTACCATTATTCTATAGGACACAGCCATATGTATATACGGTACAGGTGATACCATTATTCTATAGGACACAGCCATATGTATATACAGTACAGGTGACATGGTACCATTATTCTATAGGACACAGCCATATGTATATACGGTACAGGTGACATGGTACCATTATTCTATAGGACACAGCCATATGTATATATACAGTACAGGTGATATACCATTATTCTATAGGACACAGCCATATGTATATACGGTACAGGTGACATGATACCATTATTCTATAGGACACAGCCATATACACTATACGGTACAGGTGATATGATACCATTATTCTATAGGACACAGCCATATGTATATACGGTACAGGTGATATACCATTATTCTATAGGACACAGCCATATGTATATACAGTACAGGTGATACCATTATTCTATAGGACACAGCCATATATATATACAGTACAGGTGACATGGTACCATTATTCTATAGGACACAGCCATATGTATATACGGTACAGGTGATATGGTACCATTATTCTATAGGACACAGCCATATGTATATACGGTACAGGTGACATGGTACCATTATTCTATAGGACACAGCCATATGTATATACGGTACAGGTGATATGGTACCATTATTCTATAGGACACAGCCATATGTATGTACGGTACAGGTGACATGGTACCATTATTCTATAGGACACAGCCATATGTATATACAGTACAGGTGACATGATACCATTATTCTATAGGACACAGCCATATGTATATACAGTACAGGTGACATGATACCATTATTCTATAGGACACAGCCATATGTATATACGGTACAGGTGATATGTGATATACCATTATTCTATAGGACACAGCCATATGTATATACAGTACAGGTGATACCATTGTTCTATAGGACACAGCCATATGTATATACGGTACAGGTGACATGGTACCATTATTCTATAGGACACAGCCATATGTATATACGGTACAGGTGACATGGTACCATTATTCTATAGGACACAGCCATATGTATATACAGTACAGGTGACATGATACCATTATTCTATAGGACACAGCCATATGTATATACGGTACAGGTGACATGGTACCATTATTCTATAGGACACAGCCATATGTATATACAGTACAGGTGACATGATACCATTATTCTATAGGACACAGCCATATGTATATACAGTACAGGTGATATACCATTATTCTATAGGACACAGCCATATGTATATACAGTACAGGTGACATGGTACCATTATTTTATAGGACACAGCCATATGTATATACAGTACAGGTGACATGGTACCATTATTCTATAGGACACAGCCATATGTATATACGGTACAGGTGACATGGTACCATTATTCTATAGGACACAGACATATGTATATACAGTACAGGTGACATGGTACCATTATTCTATAGGACACAGCCATATACACTATACAGTACAGGTGATATACCATTATTCTATAGGACACAGCTATATGTATATACGGTATAGGTGATACCATTATTCTATAGGACACAGACATATGTATATACAGTACAGGTGACATGGTACCATTATTCTATAGGACACAGCCATATACACTATACAGTACAGGTGATATACCATTATTCTATAGGACACAGCCATATGTATATACGGTACAGGTGACATGGTACCATTATTCTATAGGACACAGCCATATGTATATACGGTACAGGTGACATGATACCATTATTCTATAGGACACAGCCATATGTATATACAGTACAGGTGACATGGTACCATTATTCTATAGGACACAGCCATATGTATATACAGTACAGGTGACATGGTACCATTATTCTATAGGACACAGCCATATGTATATACGGTACAGGTGACATGATACCATTATTCTATAGGACACAGCCATATGTATATACGGTACAGGTGACATGATACCATTATTCTATAGGACACAGCCATATGTATATACGGTACAGGTGATATACCATTATTCTATAGGACACAGCCATATGTATATACGGTACAGGTGACATGGTACCATTATTCTATAGGACACAGCCATATACACTATACAGTACAGGTGACATGGTACCATTATTCTATAGGACACAGCCATATGTATATACGGTACAGGTGACAAGATACCATTATTCTATAGGACACAGATATATGTATATACGGTACAGGTGACATGGTACCATTATTCTATAGGACACAGCCATATGTATATACGGTACAGGTGATATACCATTATTCTATAGGACACAGCCATATGTATATACGGTACAGGTGATATGATACCATTATTCTATAGGACACAGCCATATGTATATACAGTACAGGTGACATGATACCATTATTCTATAGGACACAGCCATATGTATATACAGTACAGGTGACATGGTTCCATTATTCTATAGGACACAGCCATATGTATATACAGTACAGGTGACATGATACCATTATTCTATAGGACACAGCCATATGTATATACAGTACAGGTGATACCATTATTCTATAGGACACAGCCATATGTATATACAGTACAGGTGACATGATACCATTATTCTATAGGACACAGCCATATGTATATACGGTACAGGTGACATGATACCATTATTCTATAGGACACAGCCATATGTATATACAGTACAGGTGACATGATACCATTATTCTATAGGACACAGCCATATGTATATACGGTACAGGTGACATGGTACCATTATTCTATAGGACACAGCCATATGTATATACTGTACAGGTGACATGGTACCATTATTCTATAGGACACAGCCATATGTATATACAGTACAGGTGATACCATTATTCTATAGGACACAGCCATATGTATATACGGTACAGGTGACATGGTACCATTATTCTATAGGACACAGCCATATGTATATACAGTACAGGTGACATGATACCATTATTCTATAGGACACAGCCATATGTATATACAGTACAGGTGATATACCATTATTCTATAGGACACAGCCATATGTATATACGGTACAGGTGACATGGTACCATTATTCTATAGGACACAGCCATATGTATATACGGTACAGGTGATATGGTACCATTATTCTATAGGACACAGCCATATGTATATACAGTACAGGTGATACCATTATTCTATAGGACACAGCCATATGTATATACAGTACAGGTGACATGATACCATTATTCTATAGGACACAGCCATATGTATATACGGTACAGGTGACATGATACCATTATTCTATAGGACACAGCCATATACACTATACGGTACAGGTGACATGGTACCATTATTCTATAGGACACAGCCATATGTATATACAGTACAGGTGACATGATACCATTATTCTATAGGACACAGCCATATGTATATACGGTACAGGTGACATGGTACCATTATTCTATAGGACACAGCCATATGTATATACGGTACAGGTGATATGGTACCATTATTCTATAGGACACAGCCATATGTATATACGGTACAGGTGATACCATTATTCTATAGGACACAGCCATATGTATATACAGTACAGGTGATACCATTATTCTATAGGACACAGCCATATGTATATACAGTACAGGTGACATGATACCATTATTCTATAGGACACAGCCATATGTATATACGGTACAGGTGACATGATACCATTATTCTATAGGACACAGCCATATACACTATACGGTACAGGTGACATGGTACCATTATTCTATAGGACACAGCCATATGTATATACTGTACAGGTGATACCATTATTCTATAGGACACAGCCATATGTATATACAGTACAGGTGACATGGTACCATTATTCTATAGGACACAGCCATATGTATATACGGTACAGGTGACATGGTACCATTATTCTATAGGACACAGCCATATGTATATACGGTACAGGTGATATACCATTATTCTATAGGACACAGCCATATGTATATACGGTACAGGTGACATGGTACCATTATTCTATAGGACACAGCCATATGTATATATACAGTACAGGTGACATGGTACTATTATTCTATAGGACACAGCCATATACACTATACGGTACAGGTGACATGGTACCATTATTCTATAGGACACAGCCATATACACTATACGGTACAGGTGATATGATACCATTATTCTATAGGACACAGCCATATGTATATACGGTACAGGTGATACCATTATTCTATAGGACACAGCAATATGTATATACAGTACAGGGGACATGGTACCATTATTCTATAGGACACAGCCATATGTATATACGGTACAGGTGACATGGTACCATTATTCTATAGGACACAGCCATATGTATATACAGTACAGGTGACATGGTACCATTATTCTATAGGACACAGCCATATGTATATACGGTACAGGTGATATACCATTATTCTATAGGACACAGCCATATGTATATACGGTACAGGGGACATGGTACCATTATTCTATAGGACACAGCCATATGTATATACAGTACAGGTGACATGGTACCATTATTCTATAGGACACAGCCATATGTATATACGGTACAGGTGACATGGTACCATTATTCTATAGGACACAGCCATATATATATACAGTACAGGTGACATGATACCATTATTCTATAGGACACAGCCATATGTATATACAGTACAGGTGATATACCATTATTCTATAGGACACAGCCATATGTATATACAGTACAGGTGATACCATTATTCTATAGGACACAGCCATATGTATATACAGTACAGGTGACATGGTACCATTATTCTATAGGACACAGCCATATGTATATACGGTACAGGTGATACCATTATTCTATAGGACACAGCCATATGTATATATACGGTACAGGTGACATGGTACCATTATTCTATAGGACACAGCCATATGTATATACGGTACAGGTGATATACCATTATTCTATAGGACACAGCCATATGTATATACAGTACAGGTGATATACCATTATTCTATAGGACACAGCCATATGTATATACGGTACAGGTGACATGGTACCATTATTCTATAGGACACAGCCATATGTATATACAGTACAGGTGACATGATACCATTATTCTATAGGACACAGCCATATGTATATACAGTACAGGTGACATGATACCATTATTCTATAGGACACAGCCATATGTATATACAGTACAGGTGATATACCATTATTCTATAGGACACAGCCATATGTATATACGGTACAGGTGATACCATTATTCTATAGGACACAGCCATATGTATATATACAGTACAGGTGACATGGTACCATTATTCTATAGGACACAGCCATATACACTATACAGTACAGGTGACATGGTACCATTATTCTATAGGACACAGCCATATGTATATACAGTACAGGTGACATGGTACCATTATTCTATAGGACACAGCCATATGTATATACGGTACAGGTGATATACCATTATTCTATAGGACACAGCCATATGTATATACGGTACAGGTGACATGGTACCATTATTCTATAGGACACAGCCATATGTATATACAGTACAGGTGACATGGTACCATTATTCTATAGGACACAGCCATATGTATATACAGTACAGGTGATATACCATTATTCTATAGGACACAGCCATATGTATATACAGTACAGGTGACATGATACCATTATTCTATAGGACACAGCCATATGTATATACAGTACAGGTGACATGATGCCATTATTCTATAGGACACAGCCATATGTATATACAGTACAGGTGATATACCATTATTCTATAGGACACAGCCATATGTATATACAGTACAGGTGACATGGTACCATTATTCTATAGGACACAGCCATATGTATATACAGTACAGGTGACATGGTACCATTATTCTATAAGACACAGCCATATGTATATACAGTACAGGTGACATGGTACCATTATTCTATAGGACACAGCCATATGTATATACAGTACAGGTGATATACCATTATTCTATAGGACACAGCCATATGTATATACAGTACAGGTGATATGATACCATTATTCTATAGGACACAGCCATATGTATATACGGTACAGGTGACATGATACCATTATTCTATAGGACACAGCCATATGTATATACGGTACAGGTGACATGGTACCATTATTCTATAGGACACAGCCATATGTATATACGGTACAGGTGACATGATACCATTATTCTATAGGACACAGCCATATGTATATACGGTACAGGTGACATGGTACCATTATTCTATAGGACACAGCCATATGTATATACGGTACAGGTGATACCATTATTCTATAGGACACAGCCATATGTATATACAGTACAGGTGATATACCATTATTCTATAGGACACAGCCATATGTATATACAGTACAGGTGACATGGTACCATTATTCTATAGGACACAGCCATATGTATATACGGTACAGGTGACATGGTACCATTATTCTATAGGACACAGCCATATGTATATACGGTACAGGTGATATACCATTATTCTATAGGACACGAGACATACTACTATACGGTACAGGTGATATACCATTATTCTATAGGACACAGCCATATGTATATACAGTACAGGTGACATGATACCATTATTCTATAGGACACAGCCATATGTATATACAGTACAGGTGACATGATACCATTATTCTATAGGACACAGCCATATGTATATACAGTACAGGTGACATGATACCATTATTCTATAGGACACAGCCATATGTATATACGGTACAGGTGATACCATTATTCTATAGGACACAGCCATATGTATATACGGTACAGGTGACATGGTACCATTATTCTATAGGACACAGCCATATGTATATACGGTACAGGTGACATGGTACCATTATTCTATAGGACACAGCCATATGTATATACGGTACAGGTGACATGGTACCATTATTCTATAGGACACAGCCATATGTATATATACGGTACAGGTGACATGGTACCATTATTCTATAGGACACAGCCATATGTATATACAGTACAGGTGATATACCATTATTCTATAGGACACAGCCATATATATATACAGTACAGGTGACATGGTACCATTATTCTATAGGACACAGCCATATGTATATACAGTACAGGTGACATGGTACCATTATTCTATAGGACACAGCCATATGTATATACAGTACAGGTGACATGGTACCATTATTCTATAGGACACAGCCATATGTATATAAGGTACAGGTGACATGGTACCATTATTCTATAGGACACAGCCATATGTATATACGGTACAGGTGATATACCATTATTCTATAGGACACAGCCATATGTATATACGGTACAGGTGATATACCATTATTCTATAGGACACAGCCATATGTATATACAGTACAGGTGATATACCATTATTCTATAGGACACAGCCATATGTATATACAGTACAGGTGACATGGTACCATTATTCTATAGGACACAGCCATATGTATATACAGTACAGGTGATACCATTATTCTATAGGACACAGCCATATACACTATACGGTACAGGTGACATGGTACCATTATTCTATAGGACACAGCCATATGTATATACAGTACAGGTGACATGATACCATTATTCTATAGGACACAGCCATATGTATATACGGTACAGGTGACATGGTACCATTATTCTATAGGACACAGCCATATGTATATACAGTACAGGTGACATGGTACCATTATTCTATAGGACACAGCCATATACACTATACGGTACAGGTGACATGGTACCATTATTCTATAGGACACAGCCATATGTATATACAGTACAGGTGACATGATACCATTATTCTATAGGACACAGCCATATGTATATACAGTACAGGTGATATACCATTATTCTATAGGACACAGCCATATGTATATACAGTACAGGTGATATACCATTATTCTATAGGACACAGCCATATGTATATACGGTACAGGTGACATGGTACCATTATTCTATAGGACACAGCCATATGTATATACGGTACAGGTGACATGGTACCATTATTCTATAGGACACAGCCATATGTATATACAGTACAGGTGATATACCATTATTCTATAGGACACAGCCATATGTATATACAGGACAGGTGACATGATACCATTATTCTATAGGACACAGCCATATGTATATACAGTACAGGTGATATACCATTATTCTATAGGACACAGCCATATGTATATACAGGACAGGTGACATGATACCATTATTCTATAGGACACAGCCATATGTATATACAGTACAGGTGATATACCATTATTCTATAGGACACAGCCATATGAATATACAGTACAGGTGACATGGTACCATTATTCTATAGGACACAGCCATATGTATATACAGTACAGGTGATATACCATTATTCTATAGGACACAGCCATATGTATATACGGTACAGGTGACATGGTACCATTATTCTATAGGACACAGCCATATGTATATACAGTACAGGTGACATGGTACCATTATTCTATAGGACACAGCCATATGTATATACGGTACAGGTGATATACCATTATTCTATAGGACACAGCCATATGTATATACAGTACAGGTGATATACCATTATTCTATAGGACACAGCCATATGTATATACGGTACAGGTGACATGATACCATTATTCTATAGGACACAGCCATATGTATATACGGTACAGGTGACATGGTACCATTATTCTATAGGACACAGCCATATGTATATACGGTACAGGTGACATGGTACCATTATTCTATAGGACACAGCCATATGTATATACGGTACAGGTGATACCATTATTCTATAGGACACAGCCATATGTATATACAGTACAGGTGACATGGTACCATTATTCTATAGGACACAGCCATATGTATATACAGTACAGGTGACATGATACCATTATTCTATAGGACACAGCCATATGTATATACGGTACAGGTGATATACCATTATTCTATAGGACACAGCCATATGTATATACGGTACAGGTGATATACCATTATTCTATAGGACACAGCCATATGTATATACGGTACAGGTGACATGGTACCATTATTCTATAGGATACAGCCATATGTATATACGGTACAGGTGATATACCATTATTCTATAGGACACAGCCATATGTATATACAGTACAGGTGACATGGTACCATTATTCTATAGGACACAGCCATATGTATATACGGTACAGGTGACATGGTACCATTATTCTATAGGACACAGCCATATGTATATACGGTACAGGTGATATTGTACCATTATTCTATAGGACACAGCCATATGTATATACAGGTACAGGTGACATGGTACCATTATTCTATAGGACACAGCCATATGTATATACGGTACAGGTGATACCATTATTCTATAGGACACAGCCATATGTATATACGGTACAGGTGACATGGTACCATTATTCTATAGGACACAGCCATATGTATATACGGTACAGGTGACATGGTACCATTATTCTATAGGACACAGCCATATGTATATACAGTACAGGTGATATACCATTATTCTATAGGACACAGCCATATGTATATACGGTACAGGTGACATGATACCATTATTCTATAGGACACAGCCATATGTATATACGGTACAGGTGATATGATACCATTATTCTATAGGACACAGCCATATGTACTATACGGTACAGGTGACATGATACCATTATTCTATAGGACACAGCCATATGTATATACAGTACAGGTGATACCATTATTCTATAGGACACAGCCATATGTATATACAGTACAGGTGACATGGTACCATTATTCTATAGGACACAGCCATATGTATATACAGGTACAGGTGACATGATACCATTATTCTATAGGACACAGCCATATGTATATACGGTACAGGTGACATGGTACCATTATTCTATAGGACACAGCCATATGTATATACGGTACAGGTGACATGGTACCATTATTCTATAGGACACAGCCATATGTATATACAGTACAGGTGACATGGTACCATTATTCTATAGGACACAGCCATATGTATATACAGTACAGGTGACATGATACCATTATTCTATAGGACACAGCCATATGTATATACAGTACAGGTGACATGGTACCATTATTCTATAGGACACAGCCATATGTATATACAGTACAGGTGACATGGTACCATTATTCTATAGGACACAGCAATATGTATATACAGTACAGGTGACATGGTACCATTATTCTATAGGACACAGCCATATGTATATACGGTACAGGTGACATGGTACCATTATTCTATAGGACACAGCCATATGTATATACAGTACAGGTGACATGATACCATTATTCTATAGGACACAGCCATATGTATATACGGTACAGGTGACATGGTACCATTATTCTATAGGACACAGCCATATGTATATACAGTACAGGTGACATGGTACCATTATTCTATAGGACACAGCCATATGTATATACGGTACAGGTGACATGGTACCATTATTCTATAGGACACAGCCATATGTATATACAGGTACAGGTAACATGGTACCATTATTCTATAGGACACAGCCATATGTATATACAGTACAGGTGACATGATACCATTATTCTATAGGACACAGCCATATGTATATACGGTACAGGTGATATACCATTATTCTATAGGACACAGCCATATGTATATACGGTACAGGTGACATGGTACCATTATTCTATAGGACACAGCCATATGTATATACAGTACAGGTGACATGATACCATTATTCTATAGGACACAGCCATATGTATATACGGTACAGGTGACATGGTACCATTATTCTATAGGACACAGCCATATGTATATACGGTACAGGTGATATACCATTATTCTATAGGACACAGCCATATGTATATACGGTACAGGTGACATGGTACCATTATTCTATAGGACACAGCCATATGTATATACGGTACAGGTGATATACCATTATTCTATAGGACACAGCCATATGTATATACGGTACAGGTGACATGGTACCATTATTCTATAGGACACAGCCATATGTATATACGGTACAGGTGATATACCATTATTCTATAGGACACAGCCATATGTATATACAGTACAGGTGACATGATACCATTATTCTATAGGACACAGCCATATGTATATACGGTACAGGGGATATACCATTATTCTATAGGACACAGCCATATGTATATACGGTACAGGTGACATGATACCATTATTCTATAGGACACAGCCATATGTATATACGGTACAGGTGATATACCATTATTCTATAGGACACAGCCATATGTATATACAGTACAGGTGAATGATACCATTATTCTATAGGACACAGCCATATGTATATACAGGTACAGGTGACATGATACCATTATTCTATAGGACACAGCCATATGTATATACAGTACAGGTGACATGATACCATTATTCTATAGGACACAGCCACATGTATATACAGTACAGATGATATACCATTATTCTATAGGACACAGCCATATGTATATACAGTACAGGTGACATGGTACCATTATTCTATAGGACACAGCCATATGTACTATACGGTACAGGTGACATGGTACCATTATTCTATAGGACACAGCCATATGTATATACGGTACAGGTGATACCATTATTCTATAGGACACAGCCATATGTATATACAGTACAGGTGACATGGTACCATTATTCTATAGGACACAGCCATATGTATATACAGTACAGGTGATATGGTACCATTATTCTATAGGACACAGTCATATGTATATACAGTACAGGTGACATGGTACCATTATTCTATAGGACACAGCCATATGTATATACAGTACAGGTGACATGGTACCATTATTCTATAGGACACAGCCATATGTATATACGGTACAGGTGACATGGTACCATTATTCTATAGGACACAGCCATATGTATATACAGGTACAGGTGACATGGTACCATTATTCTATAGGACACAGCCATATGTATATACAGTACAGGTGACATGGTACCATTATTCTATAGGACACAGCCATATGTATATACAGTACAGGTGACATGGTACCATTATTCTATAGGACACAGCCATATGTATATACAGTACAGGTGATACCATTATTCTATAGGACACAGCCATATGTATATACGGTACAGGTGACATGGTACCATTATTCTATAGGACACAGCTATATGTATATACAGTACAGGTGATATACCATTATTCTATAGGACACAGCCATATGTATATACAGTACAGGTGACATGATACCATTATTCTATAGGACACAGCCATATGTATATACAGTACAGGTGACATGATACCATTATTCTATAGGACACAGCCATATGTATATACAGTACAGGTGACATGATACCATTATTCTATAGGACACAGCCATATGTATATACGGTACAGGATGATATACCATTATTCTATAGGACACAGCCATATGTATATACGGTACAGGTGACATGGTACCATTATTCTATAGGACACAGCCATATGTATATACAGTACAGGTGATACCATTATTCTATAGGACACAGCCATATGTATATACAGGTACAGGTGACATGGTACCATTATTCTATAGGACACAGCCTATATGTATATACAGTACAGGTGACATGATACCATTATTCTATAGGACACAGCCATATGTATATACGGTACAGGTGACATGATACCATTATTCTATAGGACACAGCCATATGTATATACAGTACAGGTGACATGATACCATTATTCTATAGGACACAGCCATATGTATATACGGTACAGGTGATATACCATTATTCTATAGGACACAGCCATATGTATATACAGTACAGGTGACATGGTACCATTATTCTATAGGACACAGCCATATGTATATACAGTACAGGTGACATGATACCATTATTCTATAGGACACAGCCATATGTATATACAGTACAGGTGATACCATTATTCTATAGGACACAGCCATATGTATATACGGTACAGGTGACATGGTACCATTATTCTATAGGACACAGCTATATGTATATACAGTACAGGTGATATACCATTATTCTATAGGACACAGCCATATGTATATACAGTACAGGTGACATGATACCATTATTCTATAGGACACAGCCATATGTATATACAGTACAGGTGACATGATACCATTATTCTATAGGACACAGCCATATGTATATACAGTACAGGTGACATGATACCATTATTCTATAGGACACAGCCATATGTATATACGGTACAGATGATATACAATTATTCTATAGGACACAGCCATATGTATATACGGTACAGGTGACATGGTACCATTATTCTATAGGACACAGCCATATGTATATACAGTACAGGTGATACCATTATTCTATAGGACACAGCCATATGTATATACGGTACAGGTGACATGGTACCATTATTCTATAGGACACAGCTATATGTATATACAGTACAGGTGATATACCATTATTCTATAGGACACAGCCATATGTATATACAGTACAGGTGACATGATACCATTATTCTATAGGACACAGCCATATGTATATACAGTACAGGTGACATGATACCATTATTCTATAGGACACAGCCATATGTATATACGGTACAGGATGATATACCATTATTCTATAGGACACAGCCATATGTATATACTGTACAGGTGACATGGTACCATTATTCTATAGGACACAGCCATATGTATATACAGTACAGGTGACATGATACCATTATTCTATAGGACACAGCCATATGTATATACAGTACAGGTGACATGATACCATTATTCTATAGGACACAGCCATATGTATATACGGTACAGGATGATATACCATTATTCTATAGGACACAGCCATATGTATATACAGTACAGGTGACATGGTACCATTATTCTATAGGACACAGCCATATGTATATACAGTACAGGTGACATGATACCATTATTCTATAGGACACAGCCATATGTATATACGGTACAGATGATATACAATTATTCTATAGGACACAGCCATATGTATATACAGTACAGGTGACATGGTACCATTATTCTATAGGACACAGCCATATGTATATACGGTACAGGTGATATACCATTATTCTATAGGACACAGCCATATGTATATACGGTACAGGTGATACCATTATTCTATAGGACACAGCCATATGTATATACGGTACAGGTGATATACCATTATTCTATAGGACACAGCCATATACACTATACAGTACAGGTGATATACCATTATTCTATAGGACACAGCCATATGTATATACAGTACAGGTGATATACCATTATTCTATAGGACACAGCCATATGTATATACAGTACAGGTGACATGGTACCATTATTCTATAGGACACAGCCATATGTATATACGGTACAGGTGATATACCATTATTCTATAGGACACAGCCATATGTATATACAGTACAGGTGACATGATACCATTATTCTATAGGACACAGCCATATGTATATACGGTACAGGTGACATGGTACCATTATTCTATAGGACACAGCCATATGTATATACAGTACAGGTGATACCATTATTCTATAGGACACAGCCATATGTATATACAGGTACAGGTGATATACCATTATTCTATAGGACACAGCCATATGTATATACAGTACAGGTGACATGGTACCATTATTCTATAGGACACAGCCATATGTATATACGGTACAGGTGACATGGTACCATTATTCTATAGGACACAGCCATATGTATATACGGTACAGGTGACATGGTACCATTATTCTATAGGACACAGCCATATGTATATACAGTACAGGTGACATGGTACCATTATTCTATAGGACACAGCCATATGTATATACAGTACAGGTGACATGGTACCATTATTCTATAGGACACAGCCATATGTATATACAGTACAGGTGATATACCATTATTCTATAGGACACAGCCATATGTATATACAGTACAGGTGACATGGTACCATTATTCTATAGGACACAGCCATATGTATATACGGTACAGGTGACATGGTACCATTATTCTATAGGACACAGCCATATGTATATACGGTACAGGTGACATGGTACCATTATTCTATAGGACACAGCCATATGTATATACGGTACAGGTGATATACCATTATTCTATAGGACACAGCCATATGTATATACGGTACAGGTGACATGGTACCATTATTCTATAGGACACAGCCATATGTATATACGGTACAGGTGACATGGTACCATTATTCTATAGGACACAGCCATATGTATATACGGTACAGGTGACATGGTACCATTATTCTATAGGACACAGCCATATGTATATACAGTACAGGTGATACCATTATTCTATAGGACACAGCCATATGTATATACAGTACAGGTGATATACCATTATTCTATAGGACACAGCCATATGTATATACGGTACAGGTGACATGGTACCATTATTCTATAGGACACAGCCATATGTATATACGGTACAGGTGACATGGTACCATTATTCTATAGGACACAGCCATATGTATATACAGTACAAGTGACATGGTACCATTATTCTATAGGACACAGCCATATGTATATACGGTACAGGTGACATGGTACCATTATTCTATAGGACACAGCCATATGTATATACGGTACAGGTAACATGGTACCATTATTCTATAGGACACAGCCGTATGTATATACAGTACAGGTGACATGATACCATTATTCTATAGGACACAGCCATATGTATATACGGTACAGGTGACATGGTACCATTATTCTATAGGACACAGCCATATGTATATACGGTACAGGTGATATACCATTATTCTATAGGACACAGCCATATGTATATACGGTACAGGTGACATGGTACCATTATTCTATAGGACACAGCCATATGTATATACGGTACAGGTGATATACCATTATTCTATAGGACACAGCCATATGTATATACGGTACAGGTGACATGGTACCATTATTCTATAGGACACAGCCATATGTATATACGGTACAGGTGATATACCATTATTCTATAGGACACAGCCATATGTATATACAGTACAGGTGACATGATACCATTATTCTATAGGACACAGCCATATGTATATACGGTACAGATGATATACAATTATTCTATAGGACACAGCCATATGTATATACAGTACAGGTGACATGGTACCATTATTCTATAGGACACAGCCATATACACTATACGGTACAGGTGACATGGTACCATTATTCTATAGGACACAGCCATATGTATATACAGTACAGGTGATACCATTATTCTATAGGACACAGCCATATGTATATACAGTACAGGTGACATGGTACCATTATTCTATAGGACACAGCCATATGTATATACAGTACAGGTGACATGGTACCATTATTCTATAGGACACAGCCATATGTATATACAGTACAGGTGACATGGTACCATTATTCTATAGGACACAGCCATATGTATATACAGTACAGGTGATATACCATTATTCTATAGGACACAGCCATATGTATATACAGTACAGGTGACATGGTACCATTATTCTATAGGACACAGCCATATGTATATACGGTACAGGTGACATGGTACCATTATTCTATAGGACACAGCCATATGTATATACGGTACAGGTGACATGGTACCATTATTCTATAGGACACAGCCATATGTATATACGGTACAGGTGATATACCATTATTCTATAGGACACAGCCATATGTATATACTGTACAGGTGACATGGTACCATTATTCTATAGGACACAGCCATATGTATATACGGTACAGGTGACATGGTACCATTATTCTATAGGACACAGCCATATGTATATACGGTACAGGTGACATGGTACCATTATTCTATAGGACACAGCCATATGTATATACAGTACAGGTGATACCATTATTCTATAGGACACAGCCATATGTATATACAGTACAGGTGATATACCATTATTCTATAGGACACAGCCATATGTATATACGGTACAGGTGACATGGTACCATTATTCTATAGGACACAGCCATATGTATATACGGTACAGGTGACATGGTACCATTATTCTATAGGACACAGCCATATGTATATACAGTACAAGTGACATGGTACCATTATTCTATAGGACACAGCCATATGTATATACGGTACAGGTGACATGGTACCATTATTCTATAGGACACAGCCATATGTATATACGGTACAGGTAACATGGTACCATTATTCTATAGGACACAGCCGTATGTATATACAGTACAGGTGACATGATACCATTATTCTATAGGACACAGCCATATGTATATACGGTACAGGTGACATGGTACCATTATTCTATAGGACACAGCCATATGTATATACGGTACAGGTGATATACCATTATTCTATAGGACACAGCCATATGTATATACGGTACAGGTGACATGGTACCATTATTCTATAGGACACAGCCATATGTATATACGGTACAGGTGATATACCATTATTCTATAGGACACAGCCATATGTATATACGGTACAGGTGACATGGTACCATTATTCTATAGGACACAGCCATATGTATATACGGTACAGGTGATATACCATTATTCTATAGGACACAGCCATATGTATATACAGTACAGGTGACATGATACCATTATTCTATAGGACACAGCCATATGTATATACGGTACAGATGATATACAATTATTCTATAGGACACAGCCATATGTATATACAGTACAGGTGACATGGTACCATTATTCTATAGGACACAGCCATATACACTATACGGTACAGGTGACATGGTACCATTATTCTATAGGACACAGCCATATGTATATACAGTACAGGTGATACCATTATTCTATAGGACACAGCCATATGTATATACAGTACAGGTGACATGGTACCATTATTCTATAGGACACAGCCATATGTATATACAGTACAGGTGACATGGTACCATTATTCTATAGGACACAGCCATATGTATATACAGTACAGGTGACATGATACCATTATTCTATAGGACACAGCCATATGTATATACAGTACAGGTGACATGGTACCATTATTCTATAGGACACAGCCATATGTATATACGGTACAGGTGACATGGTACCATTATTCTATAGGACACAGCCATATGTATATACAGTACAGGTGATACCATTATTCTATAGGACACAGCCATATGTATATACGGTACAGGTGACATGGTACCATTATTCTATAGGACACAGCTATATGTATATACAGTACAGGTGATATACCATTATTCTATAGGACACAGCCATATGTATATACAGTACAGGTGACATGATACCATTATTCTATAGGACACAGCCATATGTATATACAGTACAGGTGACATGATACCATTATTCTATAGGACACAGCCATATGTATATACAGTACAGGTGACATGATACCATTATTCTATAGGACACAGCCATATGTATATACGGTACAGATGATATACAATTATTCTATAGGACACAGCCATATGTATATACAGTACAGGTGACATGGTACCATTATTCTATAGGACACAGCCATATGTATATACAGTACAGGTGACATGGTACCATTATTCTATAGGACACAGCCATATGTATATACGGTACAGGTGATATACCATTATTCTATAGGACACAGCCATATGTATATACGGTACAGGTGATACCATTATTCTATAGGACACAGCCATATGTATATACGGTACAGGTGATATACCATTATTCTATAGGACACAGCCATATGTATATACAGTACAGGTGACATGATACCATTATTCTATAGGACACAGCCATATGTATATACGGTACAGGTGACATGGTACCATTATTCTATAGGACACAGCCATATGTATATACAGTACAGGTGATACCATTATTCTATAGGACACAGCCATATGTATATACGGTACAGGTGATATACCATTATTCTATAGGACACAGCCATATGTATATACAGTACAGGTGACATGGTACCATTATTCTATAGGACACAGCCATATGTATATACGGTACAGGTGACATGGTACCATTATTCTATAGGACACAGCCATATGTATATACAGTACAGGTGACATGGTACCATTATTCTATAGGACACAGCCATATGTATATACAGTACAGGTGACATGGTACCATTATTCTATAGGACACAGCCATATGTATATACGGTACAGGTGACATGGTACCATTATTCTATAGGACACAGCCATATGTATATACGGTACAGGTGACATGGTACCATTATTCTATAGGACACAGCCATATGTATATACGGTACAGGTGACATGGTACCATTATTCTATAGGACACAGCCATATGTATATACGGTACAGGTGATATACCATTATTCTATAGGACACAGCCATATGTATATACTGTACAGGTGACATGGTACCATTATTCTATAGGACACAGCCATATGTATATACGGTACAGGTGACATGGTACCATTATTCTATAGGACACAGCCATATGTATATACAGTACAGGTGACATGGTACCATTATTCTATAGGACACAGCCATATGTATATACAGTACAGGTGATACCATTATTCTATAGGACACAGCCATATGTATATACGGTACAGGTGACATGGTACCATTATTCTATAGGACACAGCCATATGTATATACAGTACAGGTGATATACCATTATTCTATAGGACACAGCCATATGTATATACAGTACAGGTGACATGATACCATTATTCTATAGGACACAGCCATATGTATATACAGTACAGGTGATATACCATTATTCTATAGGACACAGCCATATGTATATACAGTACAGGTGATATGGTACCATTATTCTATAGGACACAGCCATATGTATATACAGTACAGGTGACATGATACCATTATTCTATAGGACACAGCCATATGTATATACGGTACAGATGATATACAATTATTCTATAGGACACAGCCATATGTATATACAGTACAGGTGACATGGTTCCATTATTCTATAGGACACAGCCATATGTATATACGGTACAGGTGATATACCATTATTCTATAGGACACAGCCATATGTATATACGGTACAGGGGACATGGTACCATTATTCTATAGGACACAGCCATATGTATATACAGTACAGGTGACATGGTACCATTATTCTATAGGACACAGCCATATGTATATACGGTACAGGTGATACCATTATTCTATAGGACACAGCCATATGTATATACAGTACAGGTGATATGGTACCATTATTCTATAGGACACAGCCATATGTATATACAGTACAGGTGACATGGTACCATTATTCTATAGGACACAGCCATATGTATATACGGTACAGGTGATATACCATTATTCTATAGGACACAGCCATATGTATATACGGTACAGGTGATACCATTATTCTATAGGACACAGCCATATGTATATACGGTACAGGTGATATACCATTATTCTATAGGACACAGCCATATGTATATACAGTACAGGTGACATGGTACCATTATTCTATAGGACACAGCCATATGTATATACGGTACAGGTGATATACCATTATTCTATAGGACACAGCCATATGTATATACAGTACAGGTGATACCATTATTCTATAGGACACAGCCATATGTATATACAGTACAGGTGACATGATACCATTATTCTATAGGACACAGCCATATGTATATACGGTACAGGTGACATGGTACCATTATTCTATAGGACACAGCCATATACACTATACGGTACAGGTGATATACCATTATTCTATAGGACACTGCCATATGTATATACAGTACAGGTGATATACCATTATTCTATAGGACACAGCCATATGTATATACGGTACAGGTGATACCATTATTCTATAGGACACAGCCATATGTATATGCGGTACAAGTGACATGGTACCATTATTCTATAGGACACAGCCATATGTATATACGGTACAGGTGACATGGTACCATTATTCTATAGGACACAGCCATATACACTATACGGTACAGGTGACATGGTACCATTATTCTATAGGACACAGCCATATGTATATACGGTACAGGTGATACCATTATTCTATAGGACACAGCCATATGTATATACGGTACAGGTGACATGGTACCATTATTCTATAGGACACAGCCATATGTACTATACTGTCTCTGTACAACACCCTACCTGACTCCGGCCTTCATGCCCTACCTGACCCCGGACACGGCACCCCACCCGACCCTGGACACGGCACCCTACCCGACCCCGGACACGGCACATGAGTAAAAAACAAGAAAAAAAGATTTGGAGACAACCCCTAAATGTTGAGTGGCATTTCGGGCTTGTCTCACTAGGCTACTGCTCCTGTTTTGTATATATTTTGTGTATTGTAAGGATATTTTCTTGATGTGCTTCCTTTGTGTGCATACGATTTTTCTTCATAGTCCTTAAAATCTCCTGGACTATTGATTTCTGCAAAAAAAATAAATAAATAATCAAATGACAGTGAAACTTTAAGCTGATAAAGGACTTTTTGGACAGGTGTATGAAACACAAAAAAGAAAAAAAAACACGGTGGTGGGACACCACATTATTCCGCCTATCTCTCTGTTTTTTTCTTCAGGTGTTAATTCACCTGTCTCTCCGGTCATCTCACCAGGTGTTATCCTGCCTGTCTCTCTGGTTACCTCTCCAGGTGCTATTCCGCCTGTCTCTGTTTTGTTTTTCTCCAGGTGTAAATTCACCTGTCTCTCTGGCTCTTATTCCGCCTGTCTCAATAGTTATCTCACCAGGTATTATTCCGGCGGTCTCAATAGTTATCTCACCAGGTATTATTCCGCATGTCTCTCTGGCTCTTTTTCCGTCTTTCTCTGTAGTTATCTCTCATTCCGGCGGTCTCTCTGGCTGTTATTCCGCCTGTCTCTGTAGTTATCTCACCAGGTATTATTCCACCTGTCTCTCTGACTGTTATTCCGCCTTTCTCTGTAGTTATCTCTCCAGGTATTATTCCGGCTGTCTCTCTGGCTGTTATTCCGCCTGTCTCTGTAGTTATCTCACCAGGTATTATTCCGCCTGTCTCTGTAGTTATCTCACCAGGTATTATTCCGCCTGTCTCTGTAGTTATCTCACCAGGTATTATTCCGCCTGTCTCTGTAGTTATCTCATCAGGTATTATTCCGCCTGTCTCTGTAGTTATCTCATCAGGTATTATTCCGCCTGTCTCTCTGGCTGTTATTCCGTCTGTCTCTGTAGTTATATCTCCCATGTCCTCCGCTTCCCCTGTAGTCGGCATCCCGTGTCTTCTGCCTCCCGTGTCTTCCACCTCTTCTGTTTTCCACCTTGTGTCCTCCGCCTCTTTTGTCCTTTGCTTCCCATGTCCTCCTCTTCCCCTGTACTTTACCTTCCGTGTCCTCTGCCTCGTGTGTCCTCCTCCTGCCGTGTCCTCTGCCTCGTGTGTCCTCCTCCTGCCGTGTCCTCTGCCTCCCGTGTCCTCCTCCTTCCTTGTCCTCCACCTCCTGTGTCCTTCACCTTCCGTGTCCTCTACTTCCCCTGTCCTCGATGTCCCGTGTCCTGTGCTTGTCTTGTCCTCCACCTCCCGTGTCCTTCACCTTCCGTGTCCTCTACTTCCCCTGTCCTCGGTGTCCCGTGTCCTGTGCTTGTCTTGTCCTCCACCTCCCGTGTCCTTCACCTTCCGTGTCCTCTACTTCCCCTGTCCTCGGTGTCCCGTGTCCTCTGTTTGTCTTGT
The DNA here is from genome assembly GCF_027789765.1 of Dendropsophus ebraccatus. Classification (NCBI taxonomy): domain Eukaryota; kingdom Metazoa; phylum Chordata; class Amphibia; order Anura; family Hylidae; genus Dendropsophus; species Dendropsophus ebraccatus. The sequence continues at coordinate 1,156,554 of NC_091454.1, read as the reverse complement.
CCTCCACCTCCCGTGTCCTTCACCTTCCGTGTCCTCTACTTCCCCTGTCCTCGGTGTCCTGTGCTTGTCTTGTCCTCCACCTCCCGTGTCCTTCACCTTCCGTGTCCTCTACTTCCCCTGTCCTCGGTGTCCCGTGTCCTCTGTTTGTCTTGTCCTCCACCTCCCGTGTCTTGCTCCGCCCATGTTCACCAGCTCCAGTGTCCTTCACCTCCTGTGCTTCGCCTGTCTTTGGTGTCCCATGTGCTCCACCTCCAGTGTCCTCTGCCTTACTTTTCCTTCGCCTCTCTTCATCTTCCATGTACTCCGCCTCCCGTGACTTCCACACCGTATTCTCCACTCCCTGTGTACTCTGCCTCGCGTGTCCCCCGCTTCCTCTGTTCTTTACCTCCGGTGTCCTCCACCCCGCATGTCCCCCGCCCGACAAACATATACAAGTCATACTGTGTTTTCCTTGGTATTTTTAGCTCTGCCATCCTGGTAATTATTACTCCATCCTCTCCACCCAACCCAAGCTGCAAATTATGGAAGACAAGAAGCATGAGAAGATGTTGGGGGGGGATGTGATTCCGGAAAGATCCCGCAATCTGCTCCCAGTTATTCCCCACGATGCACCAGTGTTCAGGACAACGATGTCTAATTACAACTGGAACGGTTGGGTCACCGGAGAGTAAATTGTTGTCACCGGCAGGAGGCAGCTGGTCGACGCCGTCACATCTGCCTCCGGCTCCGTTTGCTCTTTCATCTTTGTTATTTATAATAATACAATTACAGTGGGAGGGGCCAATGGGTTCCAGCTCACTCTAATCTGCACATCCTGGAGCTGCTGCAGAGACTGAACAGTCAGGACATGTCGGCTCCTATACTGTAGTATAGCAGTGAGGAGGAGCGGCACCTGCCCTGGTCAACATTGTGTGAGGCAGCTGAGTTGTTCGGTCTCTTCTTGTCTCCATATGACCCTCGCACACATCACGTGTATCCAATATTAACAACAGGATGCTATAGAAACATATGGGAAGCCATATTCACCTGCCCTGCTGAGGGGGGGGGGGGGGTCTAGCCTCACTCACTGACTGGGGGAGGGGGGGCTGCTTTTGTGGGGTCAGAGTGTCCCCAAATCTATATCATCCCCAGACAACCCTCTATCTAGTCTCTCTGGCTCTTATTCCGCTTGCCTCTCTGGTTATCTCTCCAGGTGTTATTGTATTGTTGCTGGTTGTATCATTGGTGGTTGTTGTATTATTGGTGATTGTTGTATTGGTGGTTTTATTGTTGGTAGTTATATCAGTGGTTGTTGTTGTACTCTTGGTGGTTATATCCCTGGTAGTTGTTGTATAGTTGGTGGGGTGTCTCTCTGGCTGTTATTCCACCTGCCTCTCTGGTTTTCTCTCTAGATGTTATTCTGCCTCTCTTTCTGGTTATCTTTCCAGGTGTTATTCTGCCTGTCTCTCTGGCTGTTATTCCATCTGTCTCTCTCTGGTCATCTCTCCCAGTGTTATTCTGCCTGTCTCTCTGGTTATCTCTCCCAGTGTTATTCTGCCTGTCTCTCTGGTTATCTCTCCCAGTGTTATTCTGCCTGTCTCTCTGGTTATCTCTCCCAGTGTTATTCTGCCTGTCTCTCTGGTTATCTCTCCCAGTGTTATTCTGCCTGTCTCTCTGGTTATCTCTCCCAGTGTTATTCTGCCTGTCTCTCTGGTTATCTCTTCCAGTGTTATTCTGCCTGTCTCACTGGTTATCTCTCCAGGTGTTATACTACCTGTTTCTGGTCATCTCTCCAGGTGATATTCCACCTGTCTCTCTGGTCATGTCTCCAGGTGTTATTCTGCCTCTCTCTCCAGATGTTATTCCACCTGCCTCTCTCGTTATCTCTCCAGGTGATATTCCACCTGTCTCTCTGGCTGTTATTCCACCTTTCTCTCTTGTTATCTCTCTAGGTGTTATTCCACCTGTCTCTCCAGATGTTATTCTGCCTGTCACTCTGGCTGTTATTCCACCTTTCTCTCTGGTTATCTCTCCAGGTGTTATTCCACCTGTCTCTCTTGTTATCTCTCCAGGTGTTATTCCGCCTGTCTCTCTGGTCATGTCTCCAGGTGTTATTCTGCCTGTCTCTCTTTTTATCTCTCTGTCTGTTATTTCGCCTGTCTCTCTGGTCATCTCTCCAGGTGTTATTCCACCTGTCTCTCTGGTTATCTCTCCCAGTGTTATTCTGCCTGTCTTTCTGGTTATCTCTCCGGGTGTTATTCCGCCTGTCTCTCTGGTCATGTCTCCAGGTGTTATTCTGCCTGTCTCTCTTTTTATCTCTCTGTCTGTTATTTCGCCTGTCTCTCTGGTCATCTCTCCAGGTGTTATTCCACCTGTCTCTCTGGTTATCTCTCCCAGTGTTATTCTGCCTGTCTTTCTGGTTATCTCTCCGGGTGTTATTTCGCCTGTCTCTCTGGTCATGTCTCCAGGTGTTATTCTGCCTGTCTCTCTTTTTATCTCTCTGTCTGTTATTTCGCCTGTCTCTCTGGTTATCTCCCCAGGTGTTATATTACCTGTGTCTCTGGTCATCTCTCCAGGTGTTATTCAGCCTGTCTCTCTTGTTATCTCTCCAGGTGTTATTCCACCTGTCTCTTGGATCATGTCTCCAGGTGTTATTCTGCCTGTCTTTCTGGTTATGTCTCTCTGGCTCTTATTCCGTCTGTCTCTCTGGTCATCCCTCCAGGTGATATTTGACCTGTCTCGCTGGCTGTTATTCTGCCCTTCTCTCTGGTTGTCACTCTACATGTTATTCCCCCTGTCTCTCTGGTTATCTATCCATGTGTTATAATATCAATCTCTTTGGTCATCTCTCCAAGTGTTATTCCGCCTGTCTCTCTGGTCATGTCTCTATGTGTTGTTCCGCCTGTCTCTCTTGTTATCTCTCCAGGTGTTATTCCGCCTGTCTCTCTGGTCATGTCTCTATGTGTTGTTCCGCCTGTCTCTCTTGTTATCTCTCCAGGTGTTATTCCGCCTTTCTCTCTGGTCATCTCTATAAGTATTATTCTGCCTGTTTCTGTGGCTGGTATTTCACCTATCTCTCCGGTTATCTCTCTGGCTTTTTATCCGCCTGTCTCTCCGGTTATCTCTCTGGCTTTTTATCCGCCTGTCTCTCCGGTTATCTCTCTGGCTTTTTATCCGCCTGTCTCTCTGGTTTTCTCTCTACATGCTATTTTACCTGTCCTTCTGGTTCTCTCTCCAGGTGTTATTCTGCTAGTCTCTCTGGTGATTTTTCAAGATGATATTTCGCCCGTTTTTCTGGCTGTTATTCCGCCTATTTCTCTGGTTTTCTCTCTACGTGTTAATCCGCCTGTCTCTCTGTTTATCTCTCTAGGTGTTATTTCTTCGTTTGTCTTCGCTTCTGGTGTTTCACCACCTGTCTTTCTAATAATCACTCCAGGAGTTATTCCGCCTGCCTCTCTGGTTATCTCTCCAGGTGATATTTTGCCTGTTTCTCTGGCTGTTACATAGTAACATAGTAAACAAGGTTGAAAGAAGACAAGAGTCCACCAGGTTCAACCTAGGGAAACCCTACTGTGTTATCCAGGGAAGGCAAAACCCCCCACCAGGGAGACGACAACCGCCCCACCACAGGGAGAAAACTCCCCCCCCCCCCCCGACTCCAATGGCGACCAGAACAATCCCTGGACCAACGTATCACCGGAATCTAATGCCCATAACTTGTAATATTATATTGTTCAAGAAAAGCATCCGGGCCTCCCCTGTACTTATATAATGAATCGGCCATGACAACATCATGTGTCAGAGAGTCCCACAGTCTTACCGCTCGTACAGTAAAGAACCCGCGTCGATGCTGATGATGAAATCTTCTTTCCTCTAGACGTAGAGGATGCCCCTTGTCATGGTTACAGACCTAGGAGTAAGGAGACCCCTACAAAGACCTCTGTACTGTCCATTCATATATTTGTACATTGGGATCAGATCGCCCCTAAGACGTCTTTTTCTAGCGTAAATAACCCCAAGCGTGATAACCTGTCCTGGTCCTGTAACCCACCCATTCCCTTAATGACCTTTGTTGCCCTCCTCTGCACCCGCTCCAGTTCACCTATGTCCTTCTAATATACTGGTGCCCGGTGCTGTATACAGTATATACCATGTGTGGTCTGACCAGTGATTTATAAAGAGGCACAACTATGTTCTCATCTTTAGCACCTCGACCTCTTTTGATGCCTCCCATGATGTTATTAGCCTTGGCAGCTGCTGCCTGGCACTGATCACTATAGATGAGGTTACTGTCCACCAATACCCCCAGGTCCTTCCCGGCAGCAGTGTTACCCAGTGTTTTATTATTTAGCACATAACTGTACTTATTATTTCTATGGCCCAAGTGCATAACCTTACATTTATCCACATTATACATCTGCCATTTCACTGCCCAAGCCTCCAGCTTCTCCAAATCCCTCTGTAATAGGATATTATCCTCCTCTGTACTGATTACTTTACCCAGTTTTGTATCATCTGCAAAAATAGAGATTCTGCTCTGTAGCCCCTCAACAAGGTCATTAATAAAAATATTAAAAAGAAGTGGACCCAACACTGACCCCTGCTGTACCCCACTAGTAACTGTGACCCAACACTGACCCCTGTGGTACCCCACTAGTAACTGTGACCCAACACTGACCCCTGTGGTATCCCACTAGTAACTGTGACCCAACACTGACCCCTGTGGTACCCCACTAGTAACTGTGACCCAACACTGACCCCTGTGGTATCCCACTAGTAACTGTGACCCAACACTGACCCCTGCGGTACCCCACTAGTAACTGTGACCCAACACTGCCCCCTGTGGTACCCCACTAGTAACTGTGACCCAACACTGACCCCTGTGGTACCCCACTAGTAACTGTGACCCAACACTGACCCCTGTGGTATCCCACTAGTAACTGTGACCCAACACTGACCCCTGCGGTACCCCACTAGTAACTGTGACCCAACACTGCCCCCTGTGGTACCCCACTAGTAACTGTGACCCAACACTGACCCCTGTGGTACCCCACTAGTAACTAAAACCCAATCTGAATATGTTCCATCAATGACCACCCCCTGTTTTCTATCACACAACCAGTTACTTACCCATTTGCATACGTTTTCCCCCAGTCCCAGCATCTTCATTTTGTAGACCGACCTTTCATGCGGCACAGTATCAAATACTATAGAAACGTCCAGATACACAACAACCACAGCCTCCCCCAGGTCCAGTCTATATACACAACGTCCACAGCCTCCCCCAGGTCCTGTCTATATACACAACATCCACAGCCTCCCCCAGGTCCAGTCTATATACACAACGTCCACAGCCTCCCCCAGGTCCTGTCTATATACACATATACAGCCTCCCCCAGGTCCTGTCTATATACACATATACAGCCTCCCCCAGGTCCTGTCTATATACACATATACAGCCTCCCCCAGGTCCTGTCTATATACACATATACAGCCTCCCCCAGGTCCTGTCTATATACACATATACAGCCTCCCCCAGGTCCTGTCTATATACACATATACAGCCTCCCCCAGGTCCGGTCTATATACACATATACAGCCTCCCCCAGGTCCTGTCTATATACACATATACAGCCTCCCCCAGGTCCTGTCTATATACACATATACAGCCTCCCCCAGGTCCTGTCTATATACACATATACAGCCTCCCCCAGGTCCAGTCTATATACACATATACAGCCTCCCCCAGGTCCTGTATATATATATACACATATACAGCCTCCCCCAGGTCCAGTCTATATACACATATACAGCCTCCCCCAGGTCCTGTCTATATACACATATACAGCCTCCCCCAGGTCCTGTCTATATACACATATACAGCCTCCCCCAGGTCCTGTCTATATACACAACGTCCACAGCCTCCCCCAGGTCCTGTCTATATACACAACGTCCACAGCCTCCCCCAGGTCCTGTCTATATACACAACATCCACAGCCTCCCCCAGGTCCTGTCTATATACACAACGTCCACAGCCTCCCCCAGGTCCTGTCTATATACACATATACAGCCTCCCCCAGGTCCTGTCTATATACACATATACAGCCTCCCCCAGGTCCTGTCTATATACACATATACAGCCTCCCCCAGGTCCAGTCTATATACACATATACAGCCTCCCCCAGGTCCTGTCTATATACACATATACAGCCTCCCCCAGGTCCTGTCTATATACACAACGTCCACAGCCTCCCCCAGGTCCTGTCTATATACACATATACAGCCTCCCCCAGGTCCTGTCTATATACACAACGTCCACAGCCTCCCCCAGGTCCTGTCTATATACACAACGTCCACAGCCTCCCCCAGGTCCAGTCTATATACACATATACAGCCTCCCCCAGGTCCTGTCTATATACATATATACAGCCTCCCCCAGGTCCTGTCTATATACACAACGTCCACAGCCTCCCCCAGGTCCTGTCTATATACACATATACAGCCTCCCCCAGGTCCTGTCTATATATACAACGTCCACAGCCTCCCCCAGGTCCTGTCTATATACACAACGTCCACAGCCTCCCCCAGGTCCAGTCTATATACACATATACAGCCTCCCCCAGGTCCAGTCTATATACACAACGTCCACAGCCTCCCCCAGGTCCTGTCTATATACACAACGTCCACAGCCTCCCCCAGGTCCAGTCTATATACATATATACAGCCTCCCCCAGGTCCTATATATATACACATATACAGCCTCCCCCAGGTCCTGTCTATATACACATATACAGCCTCCCCCAGGTCCTGTCTATATACACATATACAGCCTCCCCCAGGTCCAGTCTATATACATATATACAGCCTCCCCCAGGTCCTGTCTATGTACACATATACAGCCTCCCCCAGGTCCAGTCTATATACACATATACAGCCTCCCCCAGGTCCTGTCTATATACACATATACAGCCTCCCCCAGGTCCTATATATATATACACATATACAGCCTCCCCCAGGTCCAGTCTATATACACATATACAGCCTCCCCCAGGTCCTGTCTATATACACATATACAGCCTCCCCCAGGTCCAGTCTATATACACATATACAGCCTCCCCCAGGTCCTGTCTATATACACATATATACAGCCTCCCCCAGGTCCTGTCTATATACATATATACAGCCTCCCCCAGGTCCAGTCTATATACAACGTCCACAGCCTCCCCCAGGTCCAGTCTATATACACATATACAGCCTCCCCCAGGTCCTGTCTATATACACATATACAGCCTCCCCCAGGTCCAGTCTATATACACATATACAGCCTCTCCCCGGTCCAGTCTATATACACATATACAGCCTCCCCCAGGTCCTATCTATATACACATATACAGCCTCCCCCAGGTCCTGTCTATATACACATATACAGCCTCCCCCAGGTCCAGTCTATATACACATATACAGCCTCCCCCAGGTCCAGTCTATATACACATATACAGCCTCCCCCAGGTCCAGTCTATATACATATATACAGCCTCCCCCAGGTCCTGTCTATATACACATATACAGCCTCCCCCAGGTCCAGTCTATATACATATATACAGCCTCCCCCAGGTCCTGTCTATATACACATATACAGCCTCCCCCAGGTCCTGTCTATATACACATATACAGCCTCCCCCAGGTCCTGTCTATATACACATATACAGCCTCCCCCAGGTCCTGTCTATATACACATATACAGCCTCCCCCAGGTCCAGTCTATATACACATATACAGCCTCCCCCAGGTCCTGTCTATATACACATATACAGCCTCCCCCAGGTCCTATATATATACACACATATACAGCCTCCCCCAGGTCCTATATATATATACACATATACAGCCTCCCCCAGGTCCTATATATATACACATATACAGCCTCCCCCAGGTCCAGTCTATATACACATATACAGCCTCCCCCAGGTCCTGTCTATATACACATATACAGCCTCCCCCAGGTCCATTCTATATACACATATACAGCCTCCCCCAGGTCCAGTCTATATACACATCCACAGCCTCCCCCAGGTCCAGTCTATATACATATATACAGCCTCCCCCAGGTCCTGTCTATATACACATATACAGCCTCCCCCAGGTCCAGTCTATATACACATATACAGCCTCCCCCAGGTCCAGTCTATATACACATATACAGCCTCCCCCAGGTCCTGTCTATATACACATATACAGCCTCCCCCAGGTCCAGTCTATATACACATATACAGCCTCCCCCAGGTCCTGTCTATATACACATATACAGCCTCCCCCAGGTCCTGTCTATATATACATATACAGCCTCCCCCAGGTCCTGTCTATATACACATATACAGCCTCCCCCAGGTCCTGTCTATATACACATATACAGCCTCCCCCAGGTCCTGTCTATATATACATATACAGCCTCCCCCAGGTCCAGTCTATATACACATATACAGCCTCCCCCAGGTCCAGTCTATATACACATATACAGCCTCCCCCAGGTCCAGTCTATATACACATATACAGCCTCCCCCAGGTCCTGTCTAAATACACATATACAGCCTCCCCCAGGTCCTGTCTATATATACATATACAGCCTCCCCCAGGTCCAGTCTATATACACATATACAGCCTCCCCCAGGTCCTGTCTATATACACATATACAGCCTCCCCCAGGTCCTGTCTATATACACATATACAGCCTCCCCCAGGTCCTGTCTATATACACATATACAGCCTCCCCCAGGTCCTGTCTATATACACATATACAGCCTCCCCCAGGTCCTGTCTATATACACATATACAGCCTCCCCCAGGTCCAGTCTATATATACATATACAGCCTCCCCCAGGTCCAGTCTATATACACATATACAGCCTCCCCAAGGTCCTGTCTATATACACATATACAGCCTCCCCCAGGTCCTGTCTATATACACATATACAGCCTCCCCCAGGTCCAGTCTATATACACAACGTCCACAGCCTCCCCCAGGTCCTGTCTATATACACATATACAGCCTCCCCCAGGTCCAGTCTATATACACATATACAGCCTCCCCCAGGTCCAGTCTATATACATATATACAGCCTCCCCCAGGTCCAGTCTATATACACATATACAGCCTCCCCCAGGTCCTATATATATATACACATATACAGCCTCCCCCAGGTCCTGTCTATATACACATATACAGCCTCCCCCAGGTCCTGTCTATATACACAGCCTCCCCCAGGTCCTGTCTATATACACATATACAGCCTCCCCCAGGTCCTGTCTATATACACATATACAGCCTCCCCCAGGTCCAGTCTATATACACATATACAGCCTCCCCCAGGTCCTGTCTATATACACATATACAGCCTCCCCCAGGTCCAGTCTATATATACATATACAGCCTCCCCCAGGTCCAGTCTATATACACATATACAGCCTCCCCAAGGTCCTGTCTATATACACATATACAGCCTCCCCCAGGTCCTGTCTATATACACATATACAGCCTCCCCCAGGTCCAGTCTATATACACAACGTCCACAGCCTCCCCCAGGTCCTGTCTATATACACATATACAGCCTCCCCCAGGTCCAGTCTATATACACATATACAGCCTCCCCCAGGTCCAGTCTATATACATATATACAGCCTCCCCCAGGTCCAGTCTATATACACATATACAGCCTCCCCCAGGTCCTATATATATATATACACATATACAGCCTCCCCCAGGTCCTGTCTATATACACATATACAGCCTCCCCCAGGTCCTGTCTATATACACAGCCTCCCCCAGGTCCTGTCTATATACACATATACAGCCTCCCCCAGGTCCTGTCTATATACACATATACAGCCTCCCCCAGGTCCAGTCTATATACACATATACAGCCTCCCCCAGGTCCTGTCTATATACACATATACAGCCTCCCCCAGGTCCTGTCTATATACACATATACAGCCTCCCCCAGGTCCTGTCTATATACACATATACAGCCTCCCCCAGGTCCTGGCTATATACACAGCCTCCCCCAGGTCCTGTCTATATACACATATACAGCCTCCCCCAGGTCCTGTCTATATACACATATACAGCCTCCCCCAGGTCCTATATATATATACACATATACAGCCTCCCCCAGGTCCTGTCTATATACACATATACAGCCTCCCCCAGGTCCTATATATATATACACATATACAGCCTCCCCCAGGTCCAGTCTATATACACATATACAGCCTCCCCCAGGTCCAGTCTATATACACATATACAGCCTCCCCCAGGTCCTGTCTATATACACATATACAGCCTCCCCCCGGTCCAGTCTATATACACATATACAGCCTCCCCCAGGTCCAGTCTATATACACATATACAGCCTCCCCCAGGTCCTGTCTATATACACATATACAGCCTCCCCCAGGTCCTGTCTATATACACATATACAGCCTCCCCCCGGTCCTGTCTATATACACATATACAGCCTCCCCCAGGTCCTGTCTATATACACATATACAGCCTCCCCCAGGTCCTGTCTATATACACATATACAGCCTCCCCCAGGTCCTGTCTATATACACATATACAGCCTCCCCCAGGTCCTGTCTATATACACATATACAGCCTCCCCCAGGTCCTGTCTATATACACATATACAGCCTCCCCCAGGTCCAGTCTATATACACATATACAGCCTCCCCCAGGTCCAGTCTATATACACATATACAGCCTCCCCCAGGTCCTGTCTATATACACATATACAGCCTCCCCCAGGTCCAGTCTATATACACATATACAGCCTCCCCCAGGTCCTGTCTATATACACATATACAGCCTCCCCCAGGTCCTGTCTATATACACATATACAGCCTCCCCCAGGTCCTATATATATATACACATATACAGCCTCCCCCAGGTCCTGTCTATATACACATATACAGCCTCCCCCAGGTCCAGTCTATATACACATATACAGCCTCCCCCAGGTCCTGTCTATATACACATATACAGCCTCCCCCAGGTCCTGTCTATATACACATATACAGCCTCCCCCAGGTCCTGTCTATATACACATATACAGCCTCCCCCAGGTCCCGTCTATATACACAACGTCCACAGCCTCCCCCAGGTCCTGTCTATATACACATATACAGCCTCCCCCAGGTCCAGTCTATATACACATATACAGCCTCCCCCAGGTCCTGTCTATATACACATATACAGCCTCCTCCAGGTCCTGTCTATATACACATATACAGCCTCCCCCAGGTCCTGTCTATATACACATATACAGCCTCCCCCAGGTCCTGTCTATATACATATATACAGCCTCCCCCAGGTCCTGTCTATATACACATATACAGCCTCCCCCAGGTCCAGTCTATATACACATATACAGCCTCCCCCAGGTCCTGTCTATATACACATATACAGCCTCCTCCAGGTCCTGTCTATATACACATATACAGCCTCCCCAGGTCCTGTCTATATACACATATACAGCCTCCCCCAGGTCCAGTCTATATACACATATACAGCCTCCCCCAGGTCCTGTCTATATACTCATATACAGCCTCCCCCAGGTCCAGTCTATATACACATATACAGCCTCCCCCAGGTCCTGTCTATATACACATATACAGCCTCCCCCAGGTCCTATCTATATACACATATACAGCCTCCCCTAGGTCCTGTCTATATACATATATACAGCCTCCCCCAGGTCCTGTCTATATACACATATACAGCCTCCCCCAGGTCCAGTCTATATACACATATACAGCCTCCCCCAGGTCCTGTCTATATACACATATACAGCCTCCCCCAGGTCCTGTCTATATACACATATACAGCCTCCCCCAGGTCCTGTCTATATACACATATACAGCCTCCCCCAGGTCCTGTCTATATACACATATACAGCCTCCCCCAGGTCCTGTCTATATACATATATACAGCCTCCCCCAGGTCCAGTCTATATACACATATACAGCCTCCCCCAGGTCCAGTCTATATACACATATACAGCCTCCCCCAGGTCCAGTCTATATACACATATACAGCCTCCCCCAGGTCCTGTCTATATACACATATACAGCCTCCCCCAGGTCCAGTCTATATACACATATACAGCCTCCCCCAGGTCCAGTCTATATACACATATACAGCCTCCCCCAGGTCCTGTCTATATACATATATACAGCCTCCCCCAGGTCCAGTCTATATACAACGTCCACAGCCTCCCCCAGGTCCAGTCTATATACACATATACAGCCTCTCCCCGGTCCAGTCTATATACATATATACAGCCTCCCCCAGGTCCTGTCTATATACACATATACAGCCTCCCCCCAGGTCCAGTCTATATACACATATACAGCCTCCCCCAGGTCCAGTCTATATACACATATACAGCCTCCCCCAGGTCCAGTCTATATACACATATACAGCCTCCCCCAGGTCCTGTCTATATACACATATACAGCCTCCCCCAGGTCCATTCTATATACACATATACAGCCTCCCCCAGGTCCTGTCTATATACACATATACAGCCTCCCCCAGGTCCAGTCTATATACACATATACAGCCTCCCCCAGGTCCTGTCTATATACACATATACAGCCTCCCCCAGGTCCTGTCTATATACACATATACAGCCTCC